>NC_071266.1:28924923-28962423 GCF_023375685.1 Ictalurus furcatus
GAGATGACTCTGATAAGTAAAACTCTTCTCACACTGTCCACAGTGATAGGGCCTCTCTCCAGTGTGAATGCGCTGGTGTTGTCGGAGAGCACTCTGACGAGTAAAACTATTTCCACACTGGGAGCAGTAATATGGCTTCTCTCCTGTGTGGATGCGCTTGTGTCGCTGGAGATGACCCTGGCATGTAAAACTATTTCCACACTGTCCACAGTAATATGGCCTCTCCTCTGTGTGGATACGCTCGTGATATTTTAGATTATGACTTCCAGTGAAACTCTTCCCACAATCTGAGCAGTGACACATCTGGAAAACAAAATTATTCAAGATACTTAATTAATTTTAGATTTTGTCCCCATGTGGTTATGGAATAATTGCTGGAAATTTTACTAAAACAAAAACCACTGAATATTTTTATGAGCAAAGATGATCAAGACAGTTGACCTAACTTACACATCATTTCTCATAGTGTAGTCAGGTCTAAAATTATTTGGACAGTGGTGATTTTTTGTAATTTTGCCTCTGTACACTGCTGCAATGTATTTAAAATGAAGCAATCAATAAGTGATTTAAGTGTAGAATTTCAGCATTAATTCAAAATGTTTAACAAAAATATTGTAACTCTTCAGGAATCACAGGAATCATAGTCCCTCAATTTTCACAGGCTCAAAATTGGAAAAACGAACAAATCATAAATAAGTATTATTTTTAATACTTGGCTATAAATCCTTGCCTGAAATCTGGAACCCATGGACATCAAATGCTGAGTTTCCTCCCCTGAAAAGCTTTGCCAGGCCTTTACTGCAGCCACCTTCAGTTGATGGTTGTTTGTGAGTCTTTCTGCCTTCAGTTTTGTCTTCAATAAGTCAAAGGATCGCTCAATTGGGTTGCTTTCGCAGTACGGGTCATTATCCACCTGTACTGTGAAGAGCTGTCATAGCTGTTTTGCTGCATTTGACTGAATCTGGGCAGAAAGTATAGCTCTATACAATTCATCCTGCTACTTCCATCAGCAGTAACATCATTATACACCAGTGACTCAGTTCCACTGGCAGCCGTACATGCCCATGCCATAACATCAGGCTTGACAAGTCTAATCTGGCTTTTCTGTTCTCGAATGTTACCAGTGGTTTGCATCTTGAGGTAAACCATCTGTATTTACATTCCTGAAGACGTCTCTTGACTGTAGACTTTGAAAATTATATGCCTACCTCCTCCAGAGTGTTCTTGACTTGGCTAGATGTTGTGAAGATGTTTTTCTTCAACAAGGAATGAATTTTGTAATCATCCACTTTAGTTATCTTCTGTGACCTTCCAGGCCTTTCAGTGTTGCTGAGCTCGCCAGTGCATTCCTTCTTTTTAAGAATGTACAAAATTGTTGATTTGGCCACTCCTAAGGTTTCTGCTCTCTGTCTGATAAGTCTGATTTGTTTTTTCAGCCTCATGATGGCCTCAATCACTTGCATTAAAAACCTCTTTTGACCAGATATTGAGAGTTCCCATAAACAGCTACCAAAAGCAAATTCAACACTTAGAAACAGGCCACACCTGGCCATGAAACTGTTTCAGTCAATTGTCTAGTTACTTTTGAGCTTGTGAAATTCGGAAGAACTGTGTAAAAAATGGCTGTAATTCCCAAACGGTTAATGCAATATTTTTGTTAAACCCCTCGAATTAAACCTGAAAGTCCACATTTCAATCACATTTTGATTGCTTCATTTCAAATTGTAGTAGTGTACAGAGGCAAAATCACAAAATCTGTATCACTGTCCAAATACTTTTGGACCTGACTGTACATGTTTATAAAATTCAGAAACTAGCCATACAAAGCTGACCTTGCTCTTGGCATCAACATTTTTCTAAGCTGAAGGTCTTTTGTTTTTGTCTGTGGAAGTATAACAGACTGGAATAAGTGTTACACATTTCCTTCTAATGAAGTTTAGTTAGTTAGGTAACAGTTAGCAGACTTGTCTTTTGGTTTGTTAACCTGCTCAATGTTTCAGAATTTACAAAACAAAGATCAGTTCCTTTATGTATAATTGATCACAAATCAGTTCCATTATTAATAAATGATCACAAATCAGTTCCTTTATTAATAATTTGAAGGCCACATAAAGTGTGAGCCCTGACCTGAAGTGTTCTGCTTGTTGTATCCCTTGCAAAACAAACAAAAACCCCCCCCCCCCAAACACCCTACACGAATCCTGCTGGATTTTAATTTTTCTGCATGATGTTTGCTGTAGGGATGCACCGAAATGAAAATTCTTGGCCGGAGCCGAATATAATGAAAAACTTGGCCGAAAGCATTTTTTTTTTTTTTGCGTTTTTCCCATTTATTTTGCCATTTTTTTCACCATTGCATAAATTAAATAGTCAAAATGTGCTTTTTACTATTTTGTCTTGCTTTTCAAAGAAAAAAAATCTATTACTACAATTTCAAAATATTTATTTAAACTGAACATTTTTTTTTCATTCCAGCAGGCATAGGCTACCAACAAGGCACAATATAACTTTAAATAAATAAATGAGTAAAATAACAATATTTTTATGTGGTCATCTTTGAGCCCCCCCTTGAATAGCGATGTTAGGCCTGTAACTGACTGCTGAAAGAATGTAACACTCTGTAGCCTACAACAAAAAAGTGCATTAAAAAGTGCATTGACAAGAGTGCAAAAAATGGTTCTATTGGTTTCTATACGGCTGATTATATTGGGGATATATACCGCTCGCGTCCCTGTACACCTCGCGGAGTATTATAGTAGATATAGTAGAGTTAGACACGTTGTTAATGTTATGTTCCTTGATAGATTTAGGTAGTTTAAACTATAGATTAGTTCATTTAGTCCCCGCTGGTTTTTCAGCTCCCAGACCATAGTACAAGTTCATGTTTCTTGTTTTGTGTTTTGACTCCGTTTTCTGTGACTGCGACTTTGATTCCTGCTTTCTCCATTTATGCCTGTTTGCCACTCGCCCGAAACCTTTGCCTGTCTTGACTACGTTTTTTGGATTACGATTTGGATTTGTCTGCCTGCCCTTAAATAAATACGTCTTTACCTGCTTCCGTACTCTACTCCCTTACGTCTTGTGATGTGACAGAATACTCCAGAACAGAAACAAAACAGTAAACATCCAAAGAGCACGTAGCTCGTGCATGCACGCGCCCCCTCATCGAGGTCGTGACATTCGCGCGTCTCACTCTGGTTGCTAGGCTATTTGGTCGCGTCATCAAACACGCCATTGTTCGGTCAAATTTATTCCGCATTTTCACTTATTATAGCAAAAAAGCATTTTCGGTGTTCGGCCAAATAATTTCGGTTGCCGAACATTCAGTGCATCCCCAGTTTGCTGGTATCCTGCAGGAATGCTAAAATCCAGCAGGACACACTGCTGCAGGAAATTCCTATAGGTTTTAAAGTGGAGCCTTCAGTTCAATAGAAACATGCAGGAATGTCCAACACACTTGCTGCACAACGGGAAAACATCCCGCAGAACTGCTGCACACCTCCTCATTTTACAGTTTACATGAGTTATTACATGACAATTTCAATAAATAAAATACTTCATTTGTGAAAATACAATGTTTTTGTTGTGAAGTTATTTAAAATGGTCCTGCAGGAAGAGAGTGTGTGTGTGTGTTTTAAACAGACCTTCAGGACATAATTCCTAGAGGGTATAATTCCTGCATATATATATACTGTTAAAATTCCTGCACGCATTTCTACAGGAAATTAGCTGATATTAGCTAATATTCCCATAGGTTTTTTTTGTAGTGTGGTAATGATTACTGAAAGGATAACTGATGCAACTTTAGAGTAGAAAACCACTGAGCACACATTCCTCACGCCCCATCATAACACGCTGATCTAGTTTGAACCTGTTCTCGATCAGTTTCTCACTCATTTGTATCTGTATAAATTCCCTGCTATTCTTAAATGTGTTTAATAAAAAAAAAAGAAAGAAAGAAAGAAAAAAAAATTTCCAATCGAGTGACCTACACAACGTGTGTTAAATTATTGTTCAATCACGTTGCGGACTGCACTGCTGACATCATCCAAATCTAAATTTGCCTCAAAGCGAATGTTTGTTGCTTTGAGCTTTTGATCGTGACGGTGGAGACGGTATCCTGAGGCAAGGAAAACAAATAACTACCCGTAAGTTAGCGTTCATCACTATTTAGCGTTAAAGCTGCTGAAAACGCCTGGCCGAGTTTGTGATATTTAGGCAAGGAGCTCTGGAAAATTTATTCATTGGAAAACAGTAACTCAGCGAGTGATCATTAACTTTACCTATCGCTACAGTGAACATCATGTACTGCTTCCTCAGTGTTGGTGTTACACTACTAGTGTCATGTGTTTATGTCGGTTGTGAAATATGGACTGAGGTTATTATATAATTCTCTGGCTCTGCATCTTGTCTGAGGCTCTGAGTTAGGGTTAGCTACCTGGATGCTGTCATCAATCACAGTAGGAATGAGTGATGCTAATCTAGACCCTCACCTGAGGTAAGAACATAACTTTAGGCATACATCTTGCGGTGATGTTAGACATTCCCATTCCCTTTTTGAGCGTTAACGATAGCATTACAGCTGTTCACCATGATGTAATACAGAGAGTGGGTTAACATTACTTACAGTTAGCAAGTGTTTTGGACAAGACAAGCTGTAGTAATGATCATTATGAAGATTGGTTAGGGCCGTGTTTCTTCATGTATTCTGTATATTCCTGCTAAAGGCAGGAAAATAAATATTCACAAGTCAGATAGATTCTCCAGGTGAGTCTACGGCACCATTTTGTTCATCAGGAGAGTGGAGGTTACATTTCCAAAATTACACAATTTGGGATTCTGTAATGCAGTTTCTCAGTTAAACCCAAAGGGAATTTTCCATATTATGTAGCGAATATCTAAACAACACTCTTTTTGTTCTTTTACAGCTTTTCACATGGAAGCGAGTGGGACTCCTATCTTCCCAGATGGAGGGAGATTTGTAAGATGATTCATCAACTCCCATTCTTACATCTGTCGAATGTTTAAATGATTTTAACTAAGTCACCTGAATTTCATTCAACTGTTTGTTTATTTTGTGAGCATTTCAGTAGAATTTTAGCATACAAACAAATTGCATATTAGGATAATTGTAGGTGGAAAAGTATAAACACCACATCTGTGTTTTTTTTAACATCTTTGTGTGATGTTGAACACACAGTGTGTGTTAAATGTACTAATACACTGGTTGTGCTGAAAGCAATACAAAATGTGTCGTCCTTAACTAGACACGCAGGTGTGTTCACAATGAACACATCATGAAGTTATTTTAAACACGTGTTTTAACAGTGCAGCCATGGAGTGGAATATCTGTCATCTCACATTCCTAACAATCTTTTAAATCATAAATAAGTTCTCAGAGTTTAAAAACTAAAAGAGAAATCAGACACATGAGTAAACTTTACCTTTGAGCCAGTAGTAGCAGGAGTCTGTGGAGATTTTCCTAAAGAATGGCGTCTGGACTCTGATTTCATTATCAGAGGTGTAAAGAATCAGGACACTGGAAGAAAAATACAGAGATTCATGACTCCAGAATCTCCACTAACCTGTTAACCGAGCAGCTCAGGTGGTAAGTTTCAGATGAACTCACCTTTAGTGATGTTACGCAGAGTATCAGAGATCCGAAGCCCGTGTGGAGAAGGAAACACACTTTCACATGAAGATCTACATCCAAGCATGTGTTCTGTTCTGCTTCGCTTCGCTTCGCTTCGCTTCTCCTCCTCCTCCTCCTCCTCCTCCTCCTCCTCCTCTTCTTCTTCTTCTTCTTCTTCTTCTTCTGCTTCTTCTGCTTCTTCTTCTTCTTCTGCTTCTTCTTCTGCTTCTGCTTCTTCTTCTTCTTCTGCTTCTGCTTCTTCTTCTTCTTCTTTAGAGGTTTATTGGCAGTTGGTAAACCAGTTTTGGTGAATTACCGCCACCTACTGGACAGGAGCGTGGAGACTAAAAGGAGGTTAAAAATTTTATTTTTCAAGTTTAAATCCTACTGGCACTCTGTCCAGGGTGTATCCTGCCTTGTGCCCGATGCTTCCTGTGATAGGCTCCAGGTTTCCCCATGACCCTGAAAAGGATTAAGCGGTAGAAGATGGATGGATGTATGGACATCTTTAATTTCCATATGCTGTACAGTGAAGAAGCACATGTCTCTGCTCAGCTGTAATACACACATTGTCCTATTTCATCTTTTCCTGTTATAGATACTGAATGATTTACACCTGAATGCCCTATTCTGTGATGAGGTATAATCAGTCCATACAGGATTTCATGCTGTTGTTTTTTTGTGAATTGTTGTGGCCAGAAATGCTTGCTACGTCTTTAGCTGCGTCTTTTTTCAAAATCGGTGATGCAATTTGCAGAGTTTTTGTGCTTTTTTGCGGAAAACTAGTCAATTGGAGAAATTGCAATTGCAGTGATATTTGTTTGTAAATGAGACCTTTTAGCTGTACATATGTTCGACGCCCAACCATATATATATATATATATATATATATATATATATATATATATATATATATATACACACACACACATTTCATATACTTTTTCTCAGTAAATATATTTCCAATGAGGTTATTCACATGAAATTTTCTCCAGACATCAGTATTAACTCAAGTAATCCAGAAATATAAAGAATTCACAGCATTAAAGTCCATAAACAAAGTTAAATAAATAAATAAATAAAAGGCTTTGTGATTCTTTAATAATGAGCCAAGAGATCTTTTAGATGCCTTCTTACATCATCAATATCAGCAGATCGCTCCCTGAAGGGTCTGAGGTCACTTAGCCTGATATGATGTTCCACTCCCTGTGCCAACCCCACATCCCATTTATCAACAGAGAACACCTTTTTTTTTTCTTTCCGACAGCTTGTGGCATAATTTTTTCCCAGTCTGACCTGTCACACACAGATGCTTTTTGTCCTGTAATTGTAGCCAAGTGAACAATGTTATGTTACTTTTCTTTAAAGTTTGATAATGTTTTTAAAAAATTCCTTCCATTGTTCAGTTTGTATTTTTTGGTGGACTCTACCGTCCTTTACAATGGAATCAAAACTTTAGTTACCTCAGTTGTGGTCTTGTTTCATAACACACATACCCAGGCATATTTGTATAAAATATCTATACACATTATCAATGTGTATAGATAGTATAAAAGTAAATTTTGTGTTGTCATTACAAAAATCTTGTTACTATTAAATTTTGTAGATAATATTTTGTACATACTGTACACATCCTCTGCTAACCAGATTTTTATTATGTTTTTTAATTTCAGCATCATTAACTCTCTTACCTATTTTTTCCACAATAGCTCTTTGCAAACTCTCAATGCCATCATACAACCCAGGGTCTGACAGTGTATAATATATATTCTTTATCAATCGTTCAGTCATTTTGGAGTGTCAAGATGTAAGGGTCCACTCCCTGGTCCAACAACGGAATCCAATGATGTGGTAGAAGGATTCCCACGTGTTTCTGTCTTTTCGAACGATGTGAATACATTTATATTATTAAATTTGTTATTCCAATTCTGTTTGACTCTCTCTTAAATTAAATCTGACTCTAATGGTAAAAACCTCAATGTTGTATTTGTTTCTTATTTATTTATATTTTGAAATTTTTTATCTTTTACATTTGATTAATTCTAATAGATCTCTATTTAGTCCCCTTAGATAGTAACATTTAGTTATTGTTAGATTTCCATGTATCTCAGGAATCTCCAAATCTCAGATTATGTCTTCCAGACCTCCGTAAGCCCTTTCAGCCTGTTCTACCATTACTTCTATTAACTTTTAGTTCTGTGCTGCTATGAGCTAGAAAGTGTGGTTTACTGCAGAGTTCAGGCCTGGAGAGTCCGAATGAACACGCACACTGACACATATGAATGTTCACAGAGACTTCTGGTTTATTCATTCAAAACAGAAGTATTTATACACATTGTACTCATTGATAACAGCAGTGCGTGGATGGTTTCTACTGGTGCAGGTGCCAGCCAGTAACATTATTTCTAGTCAGAGGTCATGACCACTAAAATCTAGAGAGATAGACCAATAATATCCAAGTAAAATTAGCTGTATATAATCATGCCATAATTTCCTATGTACACATTAACTAGAGAAATATTACAATAATCAGAGGTTCAGACTTCACCCTATTTAGACTTGGTCCATCAACTTGATGTTGTCCTAAATGGGAATTTCATATCGAGCCTGTACACTCTAAGTACACGTTACTTAATGCCAAGTTGTTAGCCTGGACTCTAAAATCTCAGTTGGCATGCCCCAATGCTCCACCTAAACCTGGATTTTAGCCTGTACTAACCTGGTCACAGATTTGCAGTAACAAGGACTTAACGTAATCTACTAGACAATATTTTCAGTCAGAATGTCACGTTTCGTGACGTGAGGAATTTCAGACGGATGCAAGCGCAGGATAACAGTTTTATTTAAGAAAGAGACAGGCAGACAAATCCAAAACATAATCCAAAAACAAGCAAAAGGTCATTCAATCAAGGTCGTGGTCACAGGATACAGGGTCGATAAACCAAACGAGAAACATGAACTATGACAGGGAACTGGGAGCGGATAACCCAGCGTGAACTAAATCTAATGATTAACTCTAACAAGGACTCTAACATGGATCTAAACTATGACAAGGACTATGACTATGACTATGAACTACAATACAATCTATTCTAATCTAATCTACTATCTAACTCAATATTCTGCGTTGTGTGCTGGGAGGCGCGCGGTATATATGCGGACATGATCAGTGGCATAAATGCTCACAGCTGAGGGCGATTCAGACACAAGTGAAAATCCCAGCCAATGACAGAACAGGGAGGAGACATGACAGAAACATAAATAAACAAACACACGTGTCCAAATGTCACTACTGTCAACAACGGAGAAGGGGAAATTGTGACACAGAATATAATCAAGTCTAAGAATTTATTTAACCAGGTATGAATACATCCAAATCCAATACTACTATCAATAATAATAAGAAGGAAGAATTACATTCAACCTTACATTACAATCAAATTCAAAACATAATAATACAACATAAGAAAGTCAGAACTTGAATACCGAGTATAGAAAACTACACACAGTGATCGTGTGGGAGATCTGTCTACAGATTCCCCGAATCTTTGGCCATCTCTCCCCTAAATACCCAGATGCTCTGTGGTCCACCAAATGGTGTTGTTTGTGATTATACTTTGATGTCTGTGGAAGGATGTACCTTATTTACATACAGGAGGTAATTTGAGTGAGGGACCCTAGGAGGGAATGCCTTTAACGGCATGTAATATTTTTTATTTGAGCTGCTGTTGAGGGAATGAGAACATATTTTCCAGATGCACTGAGACCTTTTGTATAATACAGAAAACCTGTATAGTCAACAACTTCACATTAAAACGTGTTATGTAATGCATATAGACCTTGTGTGTTTAAGGTGATCTCAATACAGAGAAAGAGAAGGGTTTGAAGAGAGGAAGAAGGAAACAATGTAGTGAGGATCTTCCAGTCTCCACTCAGCATGATGTGTTCTCTCAGGTGACGATGTTAATTCTGTGGGAGAAAGTTTGAGTGTTAATTCCCATGAGAGTCCTTTTTCCTCAGAGAACAGGTCTCTCTAGGTTCAGACATCTTGTCACCAGCCTTACAAAGACAAGAATGATCAAAATCAGTTATAGATCAAGAACTTTATCTCAGAACAAGATGTGAGCAAGGTTTACATTTACATGCATAAAATTTTCAATAAAGTATTCAAAGATTTTAGCGACCAACATTTTCCTTTCTGAACAATTTTAAAACACACAAATCGGTTACACAGGTTAAGATGCATAATACAGGAGAAGGTTTGCATTCAAAGGGTTCAGCAAACATGAAAGATAAAAATTAATTGCGAACAAAGTATCCCAGTTTTCAGTAAAATCTCACACGTTGTTCATGAACATCTCTAACCAACGTGTATTTCAACCACGTGTGTTGGAACTGACTCTGTGATCAATCACGCAGCCGGGGCAGTTGTATTTCAGATCTTGATCAATAATTCTATGCAACAGTTCTCACGACACTACACGGATGATGGCTAGCACGGTGATGGTTATGCACCTGTCAGTTTGATCAACTCGGCTGTTGATATTTGATAGAGTCCATGTTGCCATTTATCCTAACAAAATGTCCAGGTCCTCTGGCAGAAAAACAGCCTCAAAACATTAAAGAGCCACCACCATATTTAACCATCAGCATGAGGTACATTTCCACATGGCTACCTCTATGTGTGCCAAAACCACCTCTTTTTTCACAGCCTTCTTTGCTCATATCTACCAAGGGTGCAAATTTTAGTGGAGGGCACTGTACTTGTGTGTGGGAACGGTCCTATAATTGACATATAGTTTGGCCTACACCTGACAAATAATTAAGGTTGATGATTCTGAAGAGTATATTTTCTGTGTCTCTCTCTCTCTTTTTGTGAGGGGGAGGGGGGTATGGGGGAGATTTTTAGCAGGAATCATGGGGGGTATATAGACGCATGTATGTGTGTGTGTGGGGGGGTCCAATCATTTACCTATATTGGGTGTGGGAAAACTCCTACTCCTAACATACACCTGTCAAAATAAGGTTTGATGACTTAGACCCACCATTATATACATATATGACATTCTTCATAAGTTTTTATTTAGAGTGGTTTCTGAACAGGACTCTTGGGTATGCTGAATGTTTTATTCCCTGCCTTGTGTTTTTTGGTACAGTGGGTCTTTGTGACCAAACATGTCAAGGTCAGAGATGATAACATTCCCTTCTCTTTTCTGTCCTCTCTACATAAGCAAGGCCTTTCCACTCTGTAGAATAGACTAGTGTAGACATGGATATTCCTCTTGGTGATCTAAAGACACTGAAAGTGCACAGTAAACAGATTATGTGAACATCAGTCCAGTAAAAAACATTAAAAACCTTTGGTCTGTATTAAACCTAAGAATGTGACAATGATGTGAGGAAGTGTGTCAGATTTATTCTGAGATATCTGAAATGTTTAGTCTGTTCTACTAGAATCCTTTTGGTGGACTTTTGCCCAGCATTCAGTATAATAACATCATTACAGATCTATTAATGGGTAAAGTGGTAGTAATGTAATTTGACTAATCAACTCAAAATATTCCACAGGTAAACTTTATTCAAATTGGAGAAACATGAAGGACGATTAATATGATGAGCTTTCCTGTGAGTGTCAAAGCAAAACATCTGAAGATGTATAAATGTAAAATTTCAGATTTTCTAAGGAAATTACACAACTATGAGAAAACCTTTTTATGATTTGCATTATGGAGAATTTGTTGATTAATAAGAAAAGTATAAATCTGATGCAATATTAAACATGAGATTTATCAAAGTGAAGGGGTCATCAAACCCAGACCCCTGGTAATGTGCTCTCTCAATGCTCCATTCACTGTATATCCACGATTGTGATAGTGATCCTGTAGTAAAAATTCTAAGACTAGCAGGTCATACAAACATCATCTTACTTCTTAAAGGAACACATTTTCAGCAAAAATCCATTCATTGATCTTACAGTGTAACCGTGTTCTCCTGGTCAGGGTTGCAGTAAATCTGAAAACTATATCAGGAACACTGGGCTCAAGGCATCATGGATTGGACGCAGTTCCATCAGAGGATGTACAAAAGACATATATGGGTGTGGTGGTCAGGCATCCCCATACTTTTGGCCATACAGTGTAGTTCGCTGTAGTAAAACGGGTGCTGCAAAAACAAAGCAACTTGCACCAGAATTCTCTTCAAACTGCCTGTAAACACAACCATCTTCTGTTGGCTTGAAAATGTGTCCAGTTCGATAGTATGCACAACACGACATTTTAGAAAACAAATTCTAGCTTGCATTTAAAAATCAATTAAAATGAAAAGTGTTGCTTTATGCATAATACAATGCCTCTGTCTTTTGGTTGTGTTAGAGATAGATGTCAGGATCATGTGTCTCACTCAGAGGTCTGGATTGGTTGATTAAAGTGGGCATTCCCACTGTGTATTCCATATTTCGTATCGTAGTGTTTGGGGGAAAAACAGGAAAACAAAAACATAAAATCATGAATTCTGCTAAAACCCAGAAAGAACGTCACATGCAACAGAATATTAAATTCCATGATAAATATTATAATATAGTTTTATGCCAGAATGTCACTTTACAACCCTTTAAAAAATGAAAGTGAAAAAACATCTTAATTTGACAAACTCACATGTCAAGATCTGATGGCTTTATGTTACAGCGCTTGTGTGCCCTTACTGAACTTAAATGAATATAGCTCCGTCCACGTTGTCCGCAGATGTACGGCATCAGTCCTGTATGAATGCGCTCATGTTGTTGAAGATAATTCTGACGAGAATAACTCTTCCCACACTGTGAGCAGTAATAGTTTTTTGTAACTGTTGCAGCCAAAAATGCTTGATTTTGCTGAGGCTTTTTTCAAAATTTGGAACCTGCAGAGTTTTTTGTGCTTCGTTTGTGGATAACTGGATAATTGGTGAAATTGTTTAGCATGGTCTTTCGCAGGGATGTTTGTTGGTAAATGAGACCTTTTAGCTGTACTCGGCACACATGAATCGAAGAGGGGTTTGACTGAATGCACGTTGTGATGACGTCACATGATGGATCTTGGCCAAATCTGCTGTAATTTTAAACAACTGCAAGCTCCTCCGAATATTAGCATTTGCTTGACATTGCATAAATTTGAATGAATTGGAGGAACTTTATAATGATATCATCCCTACATGATATTGTAATTTGGGTGGGGGTTAGGGCTGTAAGTGTGTGAGGGGCCACAGAGAATTGGCTTTTTTAATCTGCTGGCTCACACATTATTCTTTTGTTCTTGTCTGTGGAAGTAAAATGAACTGGAATTAATGGCACCAATTAAGCAGCACTCTTTTCTGGCTCATCATTATGAAGAGAAAAGACCTGAAAATATGGATATTACCCAAAAGTGGCAGAAAGTTTACAGCACTGTGGATCTGGAGCTCTCAGAGAACAGACTACAAACTTCTGTTCATCACAGTGAAATGTTATCGTATCACCTAACACTGTCGTGGATTATTATTCAGAAACCTACTTCTATAACACTAGAATAGTTTTATATCATATTGATGTTTCTGAAACAAAACACTGACACCAAACTTTTGAATGATAATGTATATTTTTGTGAATTTCTACAAAACTATAAACAATAGTTTTGAACATGTGCATAAATCTTCTGTTCCACCCCCAAAAAAACAAAGTCTTCTGAATAAAACCTGAAGAGTCCACAACCCAATCTAATAAGTGGAGAAAGTGTCCATCTAATGTCCTTTAGTCAATCCATTCCATCTAATGAACTTTAGTTATCTAGCTAACAGTTAGCAGGCTTGTCTTTTGGTTTGCTAATCTGCTAATTGTTTCAGAATTTACAACAGAAACATGCAGTGAAATCAGTTCCTTTATTAATAATCTGAAGACCACATAAAGTGTGAGTCCTGACCTGAAGTCTTCTGCTTGTTGTATATAGTGTTGTAAAGGTTACTTAATTATAAATAAGTTCTCAGAGTTTAAAAAACTAAAAGAGAAATCAGACACATGACTAAACTTTACCTTTGAGCCAGTAATAGCAGTGGAGATTTTCCTAAAGAGTGGCGTCTGGACTCTGATTTCATTATAAGAGGTGTAAAGAATCAGGACACTGGAAGAAAAATACAGAGATTCATGACTCCAGAATCTCGAGAATCTCCACTAACCTGTTAACCAAGCAGCTCAGGTGGTAAGTTTCAAATGAACTCACCTTTAGTGATGTTACGCAGAGTATCAGAGTTCCGAAGCGCGTGCGAAGAAGGAAGCGCTCTTTCATATTTAAGCATAACAATTTTGTTTTCCAGATGTACCACTGCTCAGATTGTGGGGAGAATTTTACTTACCAGAGTTTTCTCCAACAACATGAGCGCATTCACACGGGAGAGAAGCCGTATCACTGCTCACAGTGTGGGAAGAGTTTTACTTGTCAGAGTTCTCTCCAACAACACAAGTGCATTCACGCAGGAGTGAAGCCATATTACTGCTCACAGTGTGGGAAGAGTTTAACTCGTCAGAGTTATCTCAAACAACACAAGCGCATTCACACGGGAGAGAAGCCGTATCACTGCTCACAGTGTGAGAAAAGTTTTCGTGACCAGAGTGCTCTCTACAGCCATCAGCAGAGTCATACAGGACAGAAGCCGTACATCTGCGGACACTGTGGATGGGACTATACTCATTCAAGTTCATTAAGGAGACACAAGTGCTCTAACATAAAGCCATCAGCTCTTGATACTTGAATTTGTCAAATTTACATGCATGCTATTCATTTTCATTTTTTAAAGGAAGGTAAAGAGACTTTCTGGCATAAAACAATATTATATCATTTGTCATGGACTGTAGTATTCTGTTGAATGGGACCGTTATTGCTTACTCTCTGGGCCTAGCAGAATTCACGATTTTATGTTTTCCAAGCATTGAATACACAAAGATGGGAAACACCCTGACTTCCACTGAAACGTATTTAGTTTCATAAGGCCAAAACCAAAATGCCACCCACAGTGGTTAAAAAGGCAAACGTTTTGTTTAACTGAATGCATATGCATTTAATTTCCTGAAATTCACATCTAGATGTGTTAAACATCTTAATATATGACAACTTTGGTGGCAAACCACCCAATATTTAGGTGAGCAAAAGTATAGGTACAGATGGGCTTAAAGTAAATAATACTTAACCTTTGGTTGCATGTCCTTTGCTTGCAATAACTGCATCAAGCTGGTGACCCACTGACATCACCAAACTGTTGAATTCTTCTTTTGTCATGCTTTTCTTGGCTTTTACTGCAGCCTTTTTCAGTTGTTGTATCTTTCTGGGGGTTTCACCCTTCAGTTTCCATCGTCAGGAGGTGAAATGCTCTTCAACTGGTTTAAGGTCTGGTGATTGATTTGGCCATTCTAAAATCTTCCATTTTTTTCCCCTCCTAATGAAGTCCTTTGTTGAGTTGGTAGTGTGTTTTGGATCATTGTCTTGCTGCATGATGAAGTCCCAGTTATATTGGATCAGATTGTTTTTATAAACTTCTGAATTCATTCTGCTGCTATCATCATGAGTTAAATCATCAATAAAGATTAGTGAGCCCATTCCAGAAGCAGCCATGCAACTTCAAGCCATGAGACTACCTCCACCATGCTTGACTGATGAGCTTCTATGTTTTGGATTATGAGCAGATCCTTTCTTTCTCCACACTCCTCTATGTTGTCAACATGATCAGTACTTTGCTGAAAACATCTGTTGTATGGATTCTGACATGTCTTCTGCCTTCTGGTGGATTATCCGTGCACTGCCGGAAGTAGCAGGCTTTTAAAGGCCATATGTCTGCTTTCATGTAGTGACTCACAAGTTTTTGGCAGGGGATTGTTTGCTAATTATGAAAGTTACAGCAAGAATTTATATTGTTAGTAATATTTCAATATGAATTTTTACAGTATTGAAGCAACGTATAATTATTTAACATTTTGCGCCTTATTTTATAGTAAAATCGAGTTGAAAATGTGTGTATGAAATATCATACAGCAGGTATATAAGGTAATAAACACATCAGTTGTCATTGTATTGTATTTCATGATGGAATCTACCTTATGCCTACCACATTACTGATTATTTAATTAAACTAATTAAAGATTGGAATGTTATCAAGATATATCCATCCATCCATCCATCCATCCTCAACCGCTTATCTGTTATCAGGTTGCGGGGGCAGCAGCTCCAGCAGGGGACCCCAAACTTCCCTTTCCCGAGCCACATTAACCAGCTCTGACTGGGGGATCCCAAGGCGTTCCCAGGCCAGTGTGAAGATATAATCTCTCCACCTGGTCCTAGGTCTTCCCCGAGGTCTCCTCCCAGATGGACATGCCTGGAACACCTCCCTAGGGAGGCGCCTGGGAGCATCCTTACCAGGTGCCCGAACCACCTCAACTGGCTCCTTTCAACGCAAAGGAGCAGCGGCTCTATTCTGAGTTCCTCTCGGATAACCGAGCTTCTCACCCTATCTCTAAGGGAGAGGCCAGCCACCCTCCTGAGAAAACCCATTTTGGCCGCTTGTACCCGCGATCTAGTTCTTGCGGTCACTACCCAGCCTTCGTGACCATAGGTGAGGTTAGGAACGAAGATTGTCCGGTAGATCGAGAGCTTTGTCGTCCGGCTCAGCTCTCTTTTCGTAACAACGGTGCGGTAAAGTGTTTGCAATACCGCTTCCGCTGTTCCGATTCTCCAGCCAATCTCCCGCTCCAATGTCCCCTCACTCGTGAACAAGACCCCGAGGTACTTGAGCTCCTTCACTTAGGTTAAGTACTCATTCCCCACCTGGAGTAGGCACTCCAACGGTTTCCTGCTGAGAACCATGGCCTCAGATTTAGAGGTGCTAATCCTCATCCCAGCCGCTTCACACTCAGCTATGAACCGATCCACCATCCACCGATCCCTCACCCCATACTCCCTCAGCACCTCCCACAGTAAACCCCTGGGGACCCGGTCTTATAACACGTCCCGGAAGGCCTCCTTCTTCAGTCGGACGGCTTCCCTGACCACCGGTGTCCACCATGATGTTCGAGGATTACCGCCCCTTGAGGCACCTAAGACCTTGAGACCACAGCTCTCTGCCGCAGCTTCAGCAATGGAGGCTTTGAACATTGCCCACTCAGGTTCAATGCCCCCAACCTCCACAGGGGTGCCAGAAAAACTCCACCGGAGGTGTGAGTTGAAGATCTTGTGGACAGGTGCCTCCTCCAGACGTTCCCAGTACACCCGCACTACCCATTTGGGCTTTCCAGGTCTGTCCAGAGTCTTCCCCCACCCCTTGACCCAACTCACCACCAGATGGTGTTCAGTTGACAGCTCTGCCCCTCTCTTCACCCGAGTGCCCAGAATATGCGGCCTCAGATCAGATGATATGATTACAAAATCGATCATCGACCTTCGGCCTAGGGTGCTCTGGTACCACGTACACTTATGAGCTTCCTTATGTTCGAACATGGTATTCGTTATAGACAGTCCATGACTAGCACAGAAGTCCAAAAACAAACACCCGCTCGGGTTTAGATCAGGGAGGCCGTTCCTCCCAATCACGCCTCTCCAGGTATCTCCATCATTGCCCATGTGCCCGTTGAAGTCTCCCAGCAGAACTATGGAGTCCCCTACTGGTGCCCCATATAGGACTCCATGCAGGTTCTCCACGAAGGCCGAGTACTCTGAACTGGTGTTCGGTGCATATGCACAGACAACAGTCAGAGTCCCAGTCAGTGTATATAAATATACACACACAACCTGCTCTCAGGATAATCACTTGATGTTCCAATGACTCACTTGCTAATAAATGTCTGTTTCTCATCGATTTTCACTAAAATAAGTCCTTGGCTATCAAAATCATTGTTATATTGAACAACTCAGAGTACAAAATCATTCATTTTTGTGTGTATTTTTTGATTGCAAACAGGTACAGTGTTCCAAATGAAATAAAAATGTTCCGTTTTTTTTTAAAGAACCAAACCAACTGAAATGTTCCAGATGCAGTGAACTATATCTGTTTGTGTTTCTAAAATAAACAGTGTTGTGATCATTAAATTGCCATAATTGCCAAAAAATCATATGTAAATGATTTTTTAAAAGTTTTTTTTGTCTTGTCAAAGGGTCCAATAAACACTTCAATCTCTCTCTCTCTCTCTCTCTCTCGATATATATATATATATATATATATATATATATATATATATATATATATAAAATGTATATGTATGGCTAATTGTCGGGGTTTGATTCATACCATGGCCTTGTGGTTTGAGTGGTTTGCGACTAATAATTCTTTAAACATTCAATTTTACAGGGTATAGCTGGGCAGCAAGAAACACCAAGCAGTCATATGTCCCAATATTTTTGATCAATTGGAGAAAAATTGGTGGGTTCAATTAAAAGGTGCCATATTCTAAGCTGTTTAACACATCATAGATGTAAATATGAGAAGATAAAAGTTGAAATTCTGAAAATCTTTTTATGTCAAACCAAAATTTCTGTAGTGTATAGTGAAAACAACAGAATTGGCCTTGCTGTTCCAATACTTTTTTTGTGGAAGGAGCTATCTTGTTCTAAACATTCTTATTTTCTAAATGTTATAAATATTCAGTTACATTCTGTTACATGTTGAAAGAAATTGATTGTTTTTTCATGAAAGACAATATTCCTTTGTTTTAGGTCAGTCTCTATTTGTTCATTGGTGTATTGTGCTCAAGTTTTTTATGTATTAAACATTTTATGGACAACCATGGTGTTGTGTCTTTGTTGTGAAATAGGATTAATGAGTAATTGTTGCTGTTAATAATAATCATAATAATATGGTAAGGAAGTGAAAAACAGGTTCAATAAGGAACTCTAATGGGTTGTCAATGCACATTTAAGAGAGGGTTCCAATTAGAACCTTTTCCAAAAGGAACCTTTAAGGTTCTCCACAGTTGCAGAAACCCTAGGAAACTGAAAAGATACATTTTTGAAACTTTTCTTCTTGGATTGTATGCCATATAAATTTGTTAGCTTAATCAAATGCATTTCTGACATAGTATGTCCAGCAAGATCGTAGACAAGTTAGTTGATTAAAAAAACAAAACAAAAAAAACAACATTAAACATTTACAAGTTGTTAGATTCAAACAAACAGTATATAGAAGGTAAAATAAAATTTAAATTGGTAATGTAAGTAATTATTTGAGAGCTACAACAAAGATAACAAGCTACTTACATTTGTATTCAGGGGATCCTGCAATTCAATTCAGTTTAGTTTTATATGTAATTCAGTCCATTTATTTAACAATGGACATTTTCACAAAGCAGCTTTATGCAAATATATACTTCCAGATCTAAATGTTAAATTGATAAATTTATCCCTAATGAGCAGCCAGAGGCAAGGAAAAACGCCCTGAGACAATATGAAGAAGAAACCTTCAGAGGAACCAGATTCAAAAGGGAACCCATCCTCATCTGCACTGTTAGACTTTGCTGTAATTTTACAGTTACTGCAAAAAAGCCCAGTAAAATACCATATATATTATTTACGGTTAACTACTGTAAGATGCACTGCATTGTGGGTATTTTTATATAGTTTACAGTAACTTACTGTATATGTGAATTTGCAGTACTTTACTGAGAGAGGGGGCCCCTTCCCGCTCCCCCCCCCCCCCCCCGTATATACAGCATTTACGCCAGTATATACACCAGGAAATTTTTTTAAATTCAGGTAAAATTATAATGAATTACTTCAAGAGTGAAAATTCTTATTTGTTAGTTCTCATTTTATTATGGCTTCTTATTTCATATTAATTCATTGTACATGTTATTGTAGGCTATATATTCTCCTCTCTGTATTATTTCAGTGTTGATTGTCATCTGATTGTGTAAGTGATCAATCTAGCAGTCATCCTATAGATCTGTGATTTATGGTGTTCATAACATATAATCATTAGTCAATAATCACTGATGAAAGATGATGTTTCTTCTATTTCTCTCTTTTGCCTGCGTCAGCAGGAGATAACTTCACTCCAAAGGCTCTTTTAAGAGTCACGGCACTGAGCATCTTGGCTTGATGGTTAAGGCTCTGGGTTACTGACTGGAAGGTCAGGCCAGCACTGCCAAGCTGCCACTGCTGGACTGTTGAGCAAGGCCCTTAACCTTCAACTGCTCAGAGATTATTGTGAGTCACTCTGGATAAAGGCGTCTGACAAATGCTGTAAATAAATAAATAAGTTTACTTTTTAATTTTTATCACTTATTTTTTGTTATACTGTTCATGTGCTCTGTTTCCTAAAGACATTTGTTAACTTAGTGTTTTTCTTGAATTACAATAATAAATAAAAATAAATAAATAAATAAATAAATAAATATATATATATATATATAAAATACATTTGTAGCCGAAAGTTGGTTGAGAGTTCGTCTCCCGGTTTTTTTTCTTTTTTCGAACTGAGATGCTTCAGAAAACATGACGTCATTTCCTGTAAGGGAACATAGTGAACATCGATGCTCCCTGGTTTTTGCGGTGTATTGTGGGATTTTTAGGGAGCGAATGTTCCAGTGCACTGGGATAATTTTGCGATTGAGACAGACCTTAAAATGGCCGACTCCCCGATCAGTGTCCTGAACTACTGAACTAGGGAACTGGTTGAGAAGCACCATAATAGAGAAGAGGCTGAATCGAACGCTTCTCGTCGTCATCGATGACGTCATTACAGGAAACTAACGCACGCTTGTTTGCGGAACTTGGTGTGAAAGAGCGCTTCCTTCTCCGCACGCGCTTCGGATCTCTGATACTCTGCGTAACATCACTAAAGGTGAGTTGATCTGAAACTTACCACCTGAGCTGCTCGGTTAACAGGTTAGTGGAGATTCTGGAGTCATGAATCTCTGTATTTTTCTTCCAGTGTCCTGATTCTTTACACCTCTTATAATGAAATCAGAGTCCAGACGCCGCTCTTTAGGAAAATCTCCACAGACTCCTGCAGCTACTGGCTCAAAGGTAAAGTTTAGTCATGTGTCTGATTTCTCTTTTAGTTTTTAAACTCTGAGAACTTATTTATAATTAAGTAACCATTACAACACTATATACAACAAGCAGAAGACTTCAGGTCAGGACTCGCACTTTATGTGGTCTTCAGATTATTAATAAAGGAACTGATTTCATTGCATTTTTCTGTTGTAAATTCTGAAACAATTAGCAGATTAGCAAACCAAAAGACAAGCCTGCTAACTGTTATCTAGATGAATAAAATTCATTAGATGGAAATGTGTAACACTTGTTAGATAGTGTCGTGGAATCTGCTTCAGCAAAAAGCTCTCTAAGAGTCTCGGGGTCTTGATGTGAAAAGATAGTCTTTATTATTCACACAACAAAGCCGCGCTGGTCTGTAGATCAACTCAATTACTTATCCTCTATACATGCTTTTATACAATTCTAAAACACTCATCTCATCAGGTGGGGTTTTTCCTCTTTTGTTATTTATTCAGACCTTGGCCGTGCACTACCATTAACTCTAAGGCTTGGTCCTCCGTCCTTACATTGTTTTTAACCCTCTTATCCCTAAGTTCCCACAGTATTATGTCCCATAACCCTATATTCCCCAGAGAAGCAGCACGCCAGCCCTGAGTTCCTGGGCCAAAATCAACATTTTAATTTTAACATTTTTAGGCCGTGAAACAACTTATAATAATGTATTTGTGTAATATTACTTTGAAAATGAAGCAGTTCAGTGTTTTTACTAAACTTAGAACACAATTCTTAACTAGAGAAATTACGAAAAAAACGCTCGCTAAAATCCTTCTACTCATTTAGAAGTACCATACGAGCACCAGCGTGGTCAATGCCTTTGAATAAATTCAAGTAAATAATAAATAAAAAAATGCATTTTAGCGCCAAAAGTCAAGTTTCTGGTGATAATCAGACCAGCAGGTAGTTTTTTCACGAATGCAAAGAAATGGTCCCGTTATGACTCCAGACCCCTGCAGTGTCAGTCGCACTGGCTGATGCTGAAGATGAAGACGGATCAGGGTCTGAATCAGGAGAGTTTGCGTCTCTATCAGTTTCGGTTTCGGTTTCAACATCGCCTGAACTTTCACTGCTGTCACTATCTAGGACTATCCTCGCTCTCGCCTGTGTAACTGTGTATGTTTTATCTTTTTTTTTCACTGTTTTAGATGTACCTGTGTTCACTGTAGGTGTAACTTTAGCTGGAACACGATTAGCTTTTCACTTTGGCATTTTTAGTTCACTTCTACTATTACACCAATATTCACGCTTGGATCAGCTTCATCGTAATGCCGGCGTAATAACGTAATCACGTCGTGACGTCATCAACCTTCTGGGTCAAAAAAATAATAATTAAATAAGTAAGGAATCATAGCAGAGTAATGCCGGTACACCGGCCTTACGGGGATAATGTTTACACTGTAAATCCTCTATATCGGCCTTACGGGGATTTGGCATAGACGACCAAGCTGGTATATCGTCCTTACGGGAATAGATCAAAGACGGGCAAGCCGGTTTTTCGGCCATACGGGGTAAGAGGGTTAATGGTGGCGTGGTACAGCCAGCTCTCTTTTTAAATAAAGATTACATTCTAAAAAGATTACATACGTTCCCAGCATGAACAGGTACCAGTATACTGATTAACATTTGGTTATACTCTTTAAGCATAAGTTTTAGTGGATTAACTCATTTGTTTAATTATAACATGTTGACACTCTTTCACACCTTATACTTTGGTTATACACGAGTGAGTTCTACTCTGATTGATTAAAATATTCCATAGTAGATGTGGGTGAAAATGGGGTCTTATTATGGTTTTATTCAGAAGCTTTGTGCACATTCAAAACTATTGTTTACAGTTTTGTAGCAATTCACAAAAATATACAATATTGTTCAAATGTTTGGTGTCAGTGTTGTTTCAGAAACATCTATAAAATGATTGTAATACAATTCTAGTGTTATAGATGTAGGTTTCTGAATAATAATCCACGACAGTGTGAGGTAATACGACAACATTTCACTGTGATGAACAGAAGTTTGTAGTCTGTTCTGTGAGAGCTCCAGAGCCACAGTGCTGTAAACTTTCTGCCACTTTTTGGGTAATATCCATATTTTCAGGTCTTTTCTCTTCATAATGATGAGCCAGAAAAGAGTGCTGCTTAATGGTTGCCATTTATTCCCGTCCATTTTACTTCCATAGACAAAAACAAAAGAATAATGTGTGAGCCAGCAGATTAAAAAAGCCAATTCTCTGTGGCCCCTCACACACTTACATCCCTAACCCCCACCCAAATGACAATATCATGTAGGGATGATTACATCATTATACAGTTCCTCCAATTAAAGCAAATTAACTCAGTCAAGTAAATTCTGTAATATTCGGAGGAGCTTGAAATTCTTTCAAATTACAGCAGATTTTCCACAGATTTGCCCAAGATCCATCATGTGACATCATCACAACGTGCATTCAGCCAAACCCCTCTTCGTTTCATGTGTGCCGAACATGAGTACAGCTAAAAGGTCTCATTTACCAACAAACATCCCTGCGAAAGACTAAATAATTGGGGGCTCATCCTGTGCTTTCCCTCGTTTCGTCCTGTTTCTCGTTTCATCCCGTTTCTCTTTTGGCGTGTTTGTCTGACGGTTTTGTCTTTGTGGTGGGGTGTGTGTGTGTACAGGTTATAAGATATGGCTACTAAATTTAACCTGGATCAGTTTACCATTTGTCCCACGTTAGAGCAGTTTGAGCGATGCCGTAAGGATGATCTGTTGCTCCTTGTGGACTTTTACAGCATATCGGTTACACGGAGCGCTACTAAGCAAGACATCAAAAAGCTGCTGTATGAGGAGCTTGTAAAACAGCGAGTCATGCTTGAGCCTACCGAGGCGGGTGATGCATCACCGGTCACTGGTTCCAAGGATCTGGCTGCAGCGGAGGCTGGGGCCAAGCCCGAGCGCATAGATCCCATGGTAGTAGACTCTCCATTAGAGGAACCCATGCTCGCGCTGCAACTAAAGAAACTTGACCTTAAGTCGTCAGCAGTACCAAGCTCAGCTACTGCAGTTCCAAACACTGGAGCTGGAAACCAAGAAGGAGATAAAGCGGAAGGAGCTGGAGTTAGAGTTGGCGCTGGCGAAATAGGCCATCTCTTGCACCTGTGCTTCCTGTACCTGTTCATCAGTCATGGCCTGTGCTAGAGCTTGCGCATCGTGGCACCTCGTTTGTAAGTCCTGCTGGTTTTGATGTTAGTAAACACATTGCGTTAGTTCCTATGTTTATGGAAAGTGAGGTGGACACCTATTTCCCTGTGTTTGAGCGTGTTGCTGCCACTTTGCAGTGGCCTAGAAATATTTGGTCTTTATTGCTACAATGCAAATTGTGGGAAAAGTTCAAGAAGTATGTTCTGCTCTAACGTTGGAACAAAGCTTGGAGTATGAGACAGTTAAATCGGCTGTGTTACGGGCTTATGAACTTGTCCCTGAATCTTATCGGCAGAAATATCGAAAGCATGCCAAAACCGCCAGCCAAACATATGTTGAGTTCGCGCGTGAAAAGTCTGTGTTATTTGATAAGTGGTGCGCCGCAAATAAGGTCGTTACTTTTGATCAGTTAAAAGAATTGATCCTGCTTGAAGAATTTAAGACTTGTATTTCTGACAAAATTGTGGTTTATTTGAATGAGCAAAAAGTCTCTTCACTCACTAATGCTGCTGGTTTGGCTGATGAGTTTGTGCTCACGCACAAAACTGTATTTTCCCTTCCGCATCGTGATATTTCTGATTGCAGCTACAGCTCGAAAGCTCCTGTGAGCGCACCTAAAAGTGCTAGTGAGTCCCGTGAATGTTTTTACTGTCGCGAATCTGGTCACCTCATTGCTGCTTGTCCCGTTTTAATGCACAAAAACCGACAGAAAGCACAAAACAGTCCTAAGAGTGTGGGGTTAGTGCATGTACAAAGACAACACTGTGACAGTTTGCATTCACTTTCTTCAGCTGATACTGCATTTGAACCTTTTATTCTGGATGGCGTAGTTTCACTCTCTGATACCGATTCGGACCGTAATTCTGAGAGATACTGGAGCCACCCAGTCCTTTATGTTGGAAGGTGTCTTTTCTTTGTCTGAACACTCTAGCTGTGGTGCAGATGTTCTAGTTCAGGGTATTGAGCTTGGTGTAGTGAAGGCCCCATTGCATGTGGTTTATCTTCGTTCTGAGGTTGTGTCTGGCTTCGTTAAGGTTGCAGTTCGACCTCAGTTGCCAGTTAAGGGAGTTTCGTTTATTTTGGGTAATGATTTAGCCGGTGGAAAGGTTTTCCATTTGCCTGTTGTAACAGACGCTCCCATGTTGCATGAGAGCGATGAGCTTCTACGTGAGTTTCCCTCTGTCTTCAGTTCCTGTGTCGTGACATGCGCCCAAGCTCGTAGAATGAAAGGTGCTGTCAATATTTCAGACTCTTTTATGTGTTGTGACGATCCCTTGTTTGAAAACCAAGATTTTTGCTCTAGTCCTGGAGTTCTTCCCGAATCTAAGGCTTCTTCAGTATTGGAAGAGGAGTGTGGTAAATGGGGTGGTGGGCGAGAACAGCTGGTGGCTACCCAGAAAACAGATATTTCGCTCTCTCACTGTATGGCTGCTGCTGTAGATAAGGCACAGTTACCTCAATGTTCTACAGCATATTTCTTTGAAGGGGATGTATTAATGTGTAAGTGGACACCCCCGAACTCTGAGCAGGATTGGAGGTCAGTTTTTCAAGTTGCGCTTCCAAAACCATACCGAAACCAGGTGTTGAGTATTGCCCATGACCATGATCTCGCTGGTCATCTTGGTGTGAGGAAGACATATGACCGTGTGTTAAGGCATTTTTTTTTGGCCTGCTATGAGGTCAGAGTTTCCCAGGTAATGCCGCTTTTGTCATGGGTGTCAGGTTGCAGGGAAACCAAATCAGGTCGTTCCCCCTGCTCCACTTTGAACTATACCTGTTATGGGAGAGCCTTTTGAAAGCATTTTAATAGATTGTGTGGGTCCCCTTCCTCGAACCAAGTCTGGTAATTCATACCTACTAACTTTGATGTGTGCTGCTATTAGGTACCCTGAAGCTATACCCCTGCGTAGCATAAAGTGCCGTGCTGTCATCAGAGGTCTTGTCAAATTTTGTACCACTTTTGGTTTGCCAAAATAACATCCAGCCAGACCAGGGTTAAAATTTTATGTATGTTCTGTTCAGGAAGGTTATGACACAACTGAACGTGCGTCATCAGGTTTCTAGTGCTTATCATCCAGAGTCCCAGGGTGCATTAGAACGCTTTCACCAGACATTGAAGTCTAGGCTTAGGACCTACTGTTTAGGTTTAAGATTGGGATGAAGGGATTTCCCTGTTATTATTTGCTATCTGTGATGTTGTACAAGAGTTTCAGTCCTGCAGAGTTAGTCTTTGGGCACTCTGTTTGTGGACCTTTAAAGGTTTTACAGGAAGAGTTCCTGTCTCCAAGTCCGGTGAAACCCCTAACTAGGTATGTCCTAGAGTATGTTGGTTCCTTTTGTGAGCGCCTACATACTGCTTTTGAGTTAGCCAAAAGTTCTCTGGCATCCTCTCAGGCTCGTATGAAGGCTCGTTTTGACAAAAAGGCTGTTCTGCGTACATTCCAAGGTTTTGGTTTTACTGCCATTACCTGGCTCTGCTCTCCAGGCTAGGTTCGCAGGTCCTTATGTTATTGAGTCTAAATTGAATGATACAGACTATGTTGTGAAAACCCCTGACCGGAAACGAAAGTCTCGTGTGTGCCATGTGAATATGCTCAAGCCTTATATCTCTCGTGCTACCATGGATGTTGGCTCTTCAGTTCCTGTTGTCACGTCAGTAGCTGCTGCTGCCTCTATGAGCGTGCCGCCGTCTGATTATCCTCCAGAGGTGGATGGTCTCAGTTTAGGTAGGGCTTGTTTTCCCTGTGCTCAGTTACCAAACTCTGAATGGCTGGCAAATATCCAATCTAAACTTGCATGCTTGTCAGAGCAAGCCCAGGGTGATTTAATAAGTCTTTTAAAGAAATATCCATCACTTTTTTCTGATACCCCTTCTCGTACTACTGTCCTCCGACATGACATTGATGTTAATAATAATGCTCCAGTTAAACAAAATGCTCATAGGGTTAATCCCACTAAACGTGCCATTATGATAGAAGAAACGAACTACTTGCTTGAGAATGGTCTTGCTGTGTCTAGCTGTAGTCCCTGGTGCTCACCCTGCCTACTAGTTCCAAAGCCTGACAAAGGCTATAGGTTCTGCACAGATTATAGAAAAGTCAATGCTTTAGTTAAAGCAGACTCGTTTCCCCTCCCAAGAATGGAAGATTGTGTTGACCGAATCGGAAATGCAAAGTTTTCACAAAACTGGACCTTCTAAAGGGTTACTGGCAGGTTCCACTCACCCCACTTGCATCTGAGATTTCTGCTTTCACAGGTTTCTCCAATATACGGTCATGGCTTTTGGTCTGAAAAATGCTTCAGCTACATTTCAGCGGCTAATGGCACAGGTGTTGGGAGATGTAGAGAACTGTGAAGCCGACCTCGACGATGTGGTCTTTTTTACACACACCTGGGATAGTCATATTTGTGTGTTAGCCCGTGTGTTTGCTCGTCTCCAGACAGCTTCTTTTACTCTGAACCTCACAAAATGTGAGTTTGGTCATGCCACCGTAACCTACCTCGGTAAACAGGTTGGACATGGTACTGTTCGCCAACTGGATGCTAAAGTTAAGTCCATTGCCACTTTTCCTGCGCCTACGACAAAAAGAGAACTTCAACGCTTTCTTGGGATGGCTGGGTACTATAGGAGTTTTTTGTACGAATTTTTCAGATGTTGTGTTGCCTCTCACAAATCTCCCCCGTAACTCAGTTTCTTTTGTGTGGTCTTCTAGCTGTAAGGCTGCTTTTGAGGCTGTTAAGATGTTATGTAGTGCACCTGTTCTTTCTGCTCCGTCTTTTGTGAAGCCCTTCAAACTTGAAGTAGATGCCAGTGGTATGGGTGCCGTTGCTGTCTTGATTCAGGAAGATGCTCAGGGCATAGATCACCCGGTTAGCTTCTTTTCTCACAAGTTTAACCGTCATCAGTTGAACTACAGCACTATTGAGAAGGAGGCCCTTTCACTTTTGATTGCGCTCCAGCATTTTGAAGTTTATATTGGTTCTAGCTCTGACCCTGTTACTGTTTTTACAGACCACAACCCCCTAGTGTTTTTACATCGTATTTCAAACAGCAACCAACGGCTCATGCGGTGGTCCTTGATTGTGCAAGGTTTTAACATAACAATTCAGCATAAGAAGGGGTCTGAAAATGTTGTGTCTGACTCACTATCTTGGTGTTATTTTAATGACGGTTGTGAACCTGACGTTCACTCTTAAGGGAGGAGGTGTTACGTTATCCAATGTATTTCTGTTTGCTCTATGTGCTATTTGTGTGTCTATGTCGGTGGTGGGATGGGTTTCTTTTGTCTCCGCCACCTTCTCTAGGCCCCACCTACTGCATGTGACACGTTTCGGCTTGCTAGTGGATGATCACGTCTTGTCCATGCCTGCTCTGGCCTTGTGCGACAGGATTGGTTGTCTGCACGTTTCCGGAAGTGTACTTAAGCCTCGTCAGTCTCCACCCCAGGGCAGATCATTGCCATTTGCTTTGTGTATAGAGAGAAGTTCTTTTTGCCTGTGTATGACTATTTCACCTGTGTATGACCTTATGCCTGATTTGACTTAGTTTATGCTCTGCCCCGTTACGATTCGTGTGATACACTTGTGTATATATGTATATATTATTTTGTTAATTAACACACTAATAGTCACCTCTGTAAATAGTGCTCAGTTAAGAGTGGTTTGTAGGAAGTCACCACCATTTGTGTTGATTCTTCTTTTCTCCTGGTTTTGGGTTAGCTAAGGAGTGAGGGAAGATGGTGTATTTCTCTCTTCTTTTCTTGTAGTCTAGTTAGTTTTCTTGTGGTAAGGTTAGAGGGTATTTTTGTTTATTATTTTGGCCTAGCTGGCTTCTGAAGAGTGAAACCACTGTGTATATAAGACGTGCTCCGTCTGGAGAATAAAACCAAAGCAGATGCAATCTTGGTCTCGCCAACCCTTTTCTTTTTCTATTTTATTGTATATTGCGGCCCGACCTAGACCGGGTCGTAACACCGCAAAAGAAGCACAAAAAACTCTGCAGGTTGCAAATTTTGAAAAAAAGCCTCAGCAAAATCAAGCATTTTTGGCTTCAACAGTTACAGAAAAACTCAGTGAAATCCTGTAGACTGATTATATTACACAAGCCTAGTGACCACCATACAAGTCCCCAAAGATGCAGCTTTACTGAAATTTTAAGAAGCATGCATGTGGCATGAGCTATAACTTCACAGTAAGATTTTTTTTTAACAGGGAATGTGTGTTGATGACAATAACACTGTAATCCATTGTATTTGGAAAGACAAAGTTCCATAGTCCATAGTTGATTTTCACATATAAAGATCTACATGAACTATTTCTGTCTTGTTCATCTTGGCTCTCAAAATCGATCAGTCACAATGGTTTTGGCATGAGTAAAATTGGGCTGCAATCAATGGAATTACATTACAAATCTAAAATTACAAAGCTGTTACAGTCGTTAAAGGTGGGTGATTGGGTGGTGAAGCCGTATTACAGTATTGTAGGAGACGTTTCCAAAAACAATTCCATAAACACATGAGGACAAAATCTAAAATTATTTAAGCATCTTGAATAATTTTATTGTGTTTTCCAGATGTACCACTGCTCAGATTGTGGGAAGAGTTTTACTAAAAGTCATCATCTCAAAGATCACAAGCGGATCCACACAGGAGAGAAGCCATATTACTGCTCACAATGTGGGAAGAGTTTTACCCGTCAGAGTACTCTCCAACAGCATCAGCGCATTCACACAGGAGAGAGGCCATATCACTGCTCGCAGTGTGAGAAAAGTTTTACTTTCCAAAGTGCTCTCCGACAACATGAGCGCATTCACACACAAGAGAAGCCATATCACTGCTCCTATTGTGGGAAGAGTTTTACTTGCAGGAGTCACCTCCAGCGACATGAGCGCATCCACACAGGACAGAAGCCGTATCACTGTGAACAGTGTGGGAAGAGTTTTACACGTCAGTGTACTCTCCAACAACATGAGCGCATCCACACAGGACAGAAGCCATATCACTGTGGACAGTGCGGGAAGAATTTTACTCATCAAAGTACTCTCCAACAACACAAGCGCATTCACACAGGAGAGAAGCCGTATCACTGCTCACAGTGTGGGAAGAGTTTTACTTACCAGAGTGCTCTCCGACAACACAACCGTATTCACACTGGAGAGAAGCCGTATCATTGTGGACAGTGTGAGAAGAGTTTTACTCATCAGAGTACTCGCCAAAAACACGAGTGCCTTCACACGGGAGAAAAAACCTGTCACTGCTCACAGTGTGGAAAGAGTTTTACTCGTCAGAGTATTCTCAGACAACATAACCGCATTCACACAAGAGATAAGACGTATCACTGCTCGCAGTGTGGGAAGAGTTTTACTTGCCAGAGTTCTCTCCAACGACATGAGCGCATTCACACAGGACAGAAGCCATATTACTGCTTGCAGTGTGGAAAAGGTTTTCGTGACCAGAGTGCCCTGTACAGTCACCAGCAGTGTCATACAGGACAGAAGCCGTACCTCTGCGGACAATGTGGACGGAGCTATACTCATTCAAGGTCATTAAGGACACACAAGTGCTCTAACATAAAGCCATCAACTCTTGACACGTGAATTTGTCAAATTAAGATGCATGTTTTTCACTTTCATTTTTACAGGAGGATAAAGTGACATCCTGGTATAAAACTATATTATAATATTTATCACGGAATTTAATATTCTGTTGCATGGGACTTTCTCTCTGGGTTTTAGCAGAATTCATGATTTTATGTTGTTTTCCTGTTTCCCCCCAAACATTATGATACCAAGCATTGAATACACACATTTAACCAGTGGGAATGCCCACTTTAATCAACCAATCCAGACCTCTGAGTGAGACACATGACTCTGACATCTCCCTCTAAAAAAAAGCAAGCACAACCAAAACACAGAGGCATTGTATTATACCTATAGCAACACTTTTTATTTTAATTGATTTTTAAATGCAAGCTAATTTGTTTGTCTAAAATGTCATGTTGTGCATACTATCGAACTGGACACATTTTCAAGCCAACAGAAAATGGTTGTGTTTACAGGCAGTTTGAATAAGTAATTCTGGTCCAAGTTGCTCCGTCTTTGCCGTGTCCATTTAAGTACAGCTAACTACACTATATGGCCAAAAGTATGGGGATGCCTGACCACCACACCCATAAATGCCTTTTGAGCATCCTCTGATGGAACTGTGTCCAATCCATGGTCCCTTGAGCCCAGTATTCCTGATGATATAGTTTTCAGATTTACTGCAACCCTGACCAGGATAACACAGTTACGCAGTAAGATCAATGAATGGATTTTTGTTGTATACATGTTCCTTTAAGAAGTAAGATGATGTTTGTATGACCTGCAAGTCTTAGAATTATATGCAGGATCACTATCACAATCGTGGATATACAGTGAATGGAGCATTGAGAGAGCACAATACCAGCGGTTTGGGTTTGATGACCCCTTCACTTTGGTAAATCACATGTTTAATGCACCAAGTTTATACTTTCCTTATTAATAACAAAAAATTCTCCATAAACAGGTTTTCTCAACAGGTTTTAAAAACATGAAATATTACATGTATAAATCTTCAGATGTTTTGTTTTGACACACACAGGTAAGCTCATGCATATTAATCATCCTTCATGTTTCTCCAATTTGAATAAAGTTTACCTGTGGGATATTTTGAGTTTATTACTCAAATTACATTACTAACCCTATTCATCAATAGATCTGTAATGATGCTATTAGATGGTGGGCAAAAGTCCACCAAAGGTACTCGTGTGACAGGGTAATATTTCAGATATCTCAGAATAAATGTGACACCTCCTCATAGCATTGTCATGTTCTTGGGTGTAATTCAGACCAAAGGATTCTAAAAGTATTATGGAGTATATGGAGACAGAGGTAAACCACTGCAAAACACTGATTCTGTGTTAAAGAATGTTAAAAATAATACGTACAAATGGTCTGAATCTAACTGTACTATCATCAAGCTAATAGGTGGTGTGTGAGGTACATAAGGCACGTTTAACCTACACAGAGAAATAAGGGCATTGTTTCTATAGCCAAAGGTATATTTGCCATGAAAGTACCCTATAAGGTACAGTAAATGGTCCTTAAGGTGATAACTGTGGACCTGTATTTAATTTTAAAGGTATAAAATCATTTCTGATAGCAAGGGGTATTAATAATTTTTTTTTTTAGCTTAAATCTTTGCATATATAAATGCATACATTGTGGCTTAAAATCATCAAAGACAAACATATGAAAAATGTATATTATATAATTATTTAACAAGCTTAAGGTACGGGTAAATGATTCAGCAAATAGCAAGAGGCTGTCACTCTCATGTCATTAGTTTGAAAGACCAGCAGGTGTCTGTGTTCCCGGACATGAAATGATCAACACCTGACAGGGAAACAGTGAAAATGTCGGTTATTTGTCCTTTGTCGAGTTTGTCCACGGATGAATTAATTAAGAAAATAATTGAAGGTGGAATACAGATTAACAAAGAAGAGGCAAAGAAATTCAGGGGTAAGTAACCGGATGTTGATGTTTATGTTCATGCTATAACTAACGTTTACAAGCATAACTCAAACTACTGTAAGTTAGCTTTCTAAATTAAGCGTGGTATGACTTGTTAGTTAAGTTACACACAATTAAGTAAATGTTATTGTAGCAGAGTGAAATGCTTCCATTTTATTTTATTTTAAATATTATTCATTCTTTGCATTCCTCCACTGGGATTTTCAGTAGATATTTACAGTATTTTATGCATTGGCGCTCAATTCAGGAGCCCTTGAAGATTTAGGCAGTGCAACCCGTGTATTTTTCCCTGCGCATTTCTGCTGTAGTATGTCCTAGTGGTAAGTCCGCTTGAAGGTGGCACTGTTGATGTAACTTATTTAAAATGTTTAAAACTTGATTTAGTCAGTTGCAACATTCACGTTTCTTTAAAAGTTGGCCATGTGTGACGTAACAGGTTTGTGTTTTGTAATCTCATTCTCTGATGATAACATTAAATGAATGTCTATCCCGGGTTTGTTCTCAATGTTGCCATAGTTGCTTGCTATCAATTCTGTAGCACAAGTTTTTGCTTTTTATGTATCGCAGATTTGTCTAGCTAACTATTTTGGTGTTTTAGCTTCAGATTCCAGATGAGACACCTGTGCTCATAGAGTTACGCTAAACTCTGCCATCTTCAGGCCATTCTCCTCTACTCGTCCATACATTTGTCTAATAGCGTGTGCATGTGTGTGTTTTACAGTTATTGGTCTATGACTGTGTTGTAATTTTGCATGTGCTGAATCTCAGAAAATGACGTGGATAGAGAACGGTGGACTTTTTCTAACTATTTTCCTCATAACATTCGTTCCCAAAATGTGGATAAGCTTGTCCCCCTCAAAAAAATAAATAAATAAATAAATAAATCCTCCAAGAATGCTGTTACACATTTTGTCCTGAAGATGGCAGCAAAGGCTCTGTAAATGCCGTCGGAGTTAGCTATTGTATTATTGAAATTTCTAGCTACTCTCTTTGAGTTAATAAACTGTAACCGTGTCAGTAAACTAATGGGTCATTTTAAATGTTGCAGGTGAAATTCACATATTGTCATCATTACATAATTTTTATGTTTTTATCCTTCTCACTGTAGGTCTGTGATACTGTACTGGGACACACAATGGAACGGTTCTCCTTCACAAACCACCTTGTTAGTTCCCCCATGCTGCAAAGGAACAGGTTTGAACAGTAATGGATGGTGTATCCTGAAAATGCACTTAGCAACACTTTGAATATAAAAATTTATTTTATAGCATTTATGCATTATTTTTATGGATGCACAAAAAAAGCACCCAATTAAACTACAGTCCTACATTAATAATAATAACTCCCTTTCACTGCACCTTGTGGTTTCTGTTACTCACTGCCTTTAGGAATATTGTTTTACTTGTGTTTATTTTTGATCATAATGTTTTAATTAGACATTACAGATCTTACTCGCGCTTGCACTCTATCAGCACATCTACAACGCGCGTGATCAGCAATGTGACCTCGTTACTAACACATCACTTCCGTTATAATAAACAAGAATTTACACTGCAAGCACACAAATACAACATATAATGACAATTAAATTAACCTAAACCTTTTAAGCAGCTTGCACCAGTTTCCCCTGCCCCTTACACACAGTGGAGTATTTTGGAACATAAGTTTGTCCTCGTGAGTTTGATTTCCACGGTGTTTAAAATGCTCCCCTTAGAGGACTTGGAGGTTACACACTTTCTTCCTCAGTCACGTGACGATGGAGACTGAGGTCATGTTGGGAATAAAAGGTAACGCTGACAGAAAGTAAACTGAAGAAAGTCATTATCGGTGACTCTGGGAGTTTGCTAATGCTAGCGTGCGTATAACGTCATGTGCCGTCGTGGCATATACTGACGGTTAGTAAAAAAAAAACGCTAGTGTTGTATTTGAGATGATATTACCTTTCTAAAATCCACACACTAGACGGTAGAGTATATAGTGCATAGTGTAAGTGTGCAGTACTTCATTTGGGACACAACTTTAGTATTTACTCTCCAAACCGTGTTTTCTGAAGAGAAGTAACGCAATGAGTAAACGTGCCCCGTGCAGCGCGCAGACCAACTAATCAATAATGAGATTCGTTGACAACGATTTTCATAATCAATTATTATCGATTTTATCGATTAGTTGTTGCAGCTCTAGATTGAATACATTGGCCATGCTGTCAATGGAAAAGAATGACTGAGATAATGGACTTTAACCAGAAAGATGTGTTACTGGCCATTGTTTAGGCAATATTCCAGTGTTTTTTTGAGTGATTACTGTAATTACTTTATTACTGATAAACCCACTTTAAACTCAAATTCACTGATTTGTGGTAACTTATTACATTTTTTAACAGCCAAATTTTCCATTTTTAGCTAAGCAGTGATGGTATTTTGTTATATAACATGATAAATAGCTGTTTAACAACTACATTCAGTCCTGCATTACTAACAGTGTGAATTTCAGTCTGTTACCGCCCCTCCCGGGCCCCCAAAATTGTTTTATCCAAATTGTCAAAGATGAATTCAAAGATAAATCCTGGCTCAGTAGAAGTGATGATGGTTGTGTAACAGGTATGGAAAGTATTCCATACATTTAATGTGTAGAATTACACAAAAGGAAACGTATACCTGATGTAGCTGTCTACTTATGTTAGTACTTTCTATTTTAATTGTCATGTCGTCATTGGTCTGTGTAATTTCCTGTTTTGGCTCCTCCTCTTCCCTTTCGCATTATAGTTGAATGGGGGAGGTAGGTTTAATTTTGAGTACTCAGTAATCTTGTTTCATCTTTATTTAAATCAACATTTATATACATATACTCATTTTAATTTGTGTGTATAATGTTATTTTACTTGCCTGTGGGATTATTTTTGTTGTTTGTGTTATGGTTGAATGGGAGAGGTAGGTTTAATTTTGAGTTCTCAGTAATCTTGTTTGATCATCTTTATTTAAATCATCATTTATATACACAGCAAATTGAGCAGAGTTCAATTTCTGGTGTTGATGAACAGAGGGTCAATCTATCTCTACTTGGAGTTGATCTAACTCTGTATGTTGTCTAAACTGTTAGATTTCACACTGTACCACGAAAGAGTTGGTGTCAAAATGGAGTGTTATAACTGTTTTCTAGAAATCAACTCTGATAGTGTCACCACTATGGTGGAATGAACCATTAGGAGTGACTGACCTAGATCAGTCTGATTGCTGATTCGTCCGTCCTTTTGGTGGGAGTTAGGTTAATAGTGTTGGATTAACACCCAGAGTGCTAATTTGTGTCCAATGGACTTATATAAACACTGTAGGGTGTAAATTCAACACTCTGTGTGTTAAATCAACCCTGGGGATTTTGCTGTGTGGGGGCAGGTTCTTGTCTAACTTTAGCTAATTAGCTAGCTAATTTTAGCTGTTCTCTTCTTCAAAAAACTGTTAACATAACTGATGTAACGTCACATAATTGACATGGGCAAACTCAACGAGATTTCCATTTAGTTCACTTATAGACCAGTAATCAGAAACCGTATGAAAGTAGAACAAACAAACGCTAGCTAACGTTAGCTTGCCAGACACTTAATTAGGAGCTAATGATAACGTTAGCTAACGTTAACATTAGGTAACGTTAGTTTGTCAGCTTTAGCTTTACTGTTGCTCTTCCTTGCAGTGACTATAAACATCATACCAAGGTATAAATACATATTTTCATCTGTAATGAACAATCGCACACATTGGGTCATCTAATAAACTGTTACTTACCGACACAATGCGAAAAGTCTTCTTCCACAAAATATCCTTCCTTCCATCTGCTGTGCATTCCACTAGAGTTAAGGGAGGGGCCTAGGGATTTTACTGTGCACGTGTTAGCTGCATGGAAGCAAAGATCCTGATATGAGGAGTGGGCATATCAAACTTAAATTCAGATTATCAGACATGTGTGGGTAGTTAATTTGAAGTTAGGAACGTAAATTTGAAGGACTCATTCACAAAGAGGTTTTTATGCATACTAAAGGCACTTTCACACGGGAAGCCCTTGTAAAGAGCTTGCAAGTGCTGTAGTGTTAGCATATGAATTACAAAAATGGTTCTGTCAGCAAACAAAAATTGTCTCCATGCCTATTTAATATTGTATTATCACAATACACTGTACTTTTTATTCTCCTAGTAACAGATAAGTTTAGTCTGCAGCCAGACAGTTTCAGTGAAGGCCAGCTCTGTCACTGATGTGTCAGGAACAGAGGTGGATGGAGATGTCTTTGATGAACTTGTCAAGTCAGGTGTCTTGACCTTCAAGCTCCCTTTACCAGTAATGGGTAAGGATGTGAAGGCATGGGAAAAGGCAGGGGTTTCATGAGGTATCACAGGCAGTGTATACTGAGGCATATAGTGTGTTGTCTAAAATATCTTTTTGAGGGACTTCAAACTATTATCATTTGCGATACTATTGATCATTATGTTAAGTACATCTTATATGGAAAGTACTTCATGAAGATAATATACTTTATATATTTTTTATGTAACCATTCAAGTATTTGTTGAAATGCTTTTGTTGCTGATTAATACATGTACATTTACCTCTCCAGGAACCGTCACCTTATCGTGGTGGAGAGGTTTGTGTGTCCCTATGAACCTGAGAGCTGTGTTGTCTGGAGGCTTGTGCTCCTGGTAGGGTCTCTCAAGGCAAAGTGGTCTCAGGGGAGGGGCCAGACTAAGAATGTTTCAAAGACACCCTCATGATGAAAACAAAGAGAGGAGGAGTTACTCTGCCCGGAGGAAGCCCGGGGCCCCCGTCTGGAGCCAAGCCCAGAGGGAGGGCCCGACTGCGAGCGCCTGGTGGCTGGATTTTCCACGGAGCTCAGCCGGGCAAAGCCTGAAAAAGCAAGGTGGCACCCACCTCTCCATCCTATGGGCCCACCACTCGTGGGGTGAACCTTGGGGGTCGGGTGTGCTGCTACATGGGTGGCAGTGAAGGGCAGGGGTCTCAACAGACCAGAGTTGGGCGGCAGAGGCTGGCTCTGGGGACGTGGAACATTACCTCTCTGTGGGGGAAGGAACTGGAACTGTGCGGGAGGTGGAGCGCTACCA
>NC_071266.1:29332423-29344923 GCF_023375685.1 Ictalurus furcatus
GTGTGTATGTGTGTATGTTTGCGTGTGTGTGTGTATGTGTGTATGTTTGCGTGTGTGTTTGCATGTGTATGTGTGCGTGTGTGTGTGTATGTGTGTATGTTTGTGCGTGTGTGTGTGTATTTGTGTATGTTTGTGTTTGTGTGTGTGTGTGTGTGTGTGAAAGTCGCCATGTCTCAGTTATATGTTATTATTATTTATTTTAGATTAAAATGAAAATCACTGAAGAGAACAATCAGGAAATCAGAGCATTTTTGAAATGTTAACTTTTATTTGTTACAGAAAGTATATGGACATGTGAATTACTACGTCCTCTTTCATCTCTAACACAATGATGCGCACGGCTGATGATGTCATCGTGTGATGTCATTATTGACATTTCCACTCTCGGGTTACACACATCAATATAAAACACTACTCACTTCTACTCTAATCTGGATAACAGTCAAATATGGCACTAATCTACTCTGGGCTCTCTATGGCCCCGGCCATTCCAGCATCCTTAAAGGTGATTGGTTGGCTTGGTGTGCATCTAGAAGGGGATTGGCCCGTAGTGTTTGGTGTAGGCGGCGATGATTCCAGATGTGTCCATCATATTCTCACAGTCCAGGTTCGCCTCGCACACCTCTCGGAGACTGGAAGGGGTGTGCATGATGAGTAAACATGCTAACAGTGTGTGTGTGTGTGTGTGTGTGTGTGTGTATACCTCTCTAACTGAGCCAGCGACAGGTCTGCAGCTGCTGTTGCTCTTTTCTGTCTCACCACAATCAATGCCTCCTCTCTCTCCACAAACACGCCTGTAAAACACACGCACACACATACACAATGGTAGTATCTAAGTTAGCCCAGGGGTCGTTAACTGGTGGACCGCAGTCCTGCTGCAGGCCCTGTAAAGTATTTCAGCAGACCAAACTGAGTCCTGAAAACAGCTGGCCATAATTTAAAGACTGTTTCTGAGCCGCGAACCAGCTCCAATTGTGTAGCAGATGCTCTGTTGCGGTTTATCCAATCATATTTTATTTATGTATATTATTTAGCTGGTCATCAGACTAGAGACTAGCTACAGGGCGAGAGACATTAGGTCATTTTATTTACTCACTCCGGTCGAAAACAGAACTTTAAAAGATGAACGCGCAGAAAATTGTGTGTTTATTCTCAACTGTTGCTTAGCGGTTAAGGTTCTGGGTTACTGAAGGTCACAGGAGGTCGGGGGTTCAAGCCCCAATACCGCCAAGCTGCCACTGTTGGGCCCTTGAGCAAGGCCCTTAACCCTCCCTGCTCCAGGGGGCGCTGTATCATGGCTGACTCTGTGCTCTGACCCCAACTTCCTAACAAGCTGGGATATGTGAAAGAAACCATTTCACTGTGCTGTAATGAACATGTGACTAATAACGGCTTCTTCTTCACCACTAATAAACAAAACAAACTGTCGTAAACTAATCACTAATGGTCTGGTATTAAAATGTAACTTTTGTCAGTATTGTAGTGGTACTCCTTTATCTAGACCTTTAAGAAAGGAATTTAATGTAATCAGACCGTTATAAACTTTAGTTGTTGGCCCCCGAGTTAAGGGATTGTATGTCATGTAGCCTGACAAAAACGAACAAAAACAGTTTACTCAGCAAAAAATCAGTCCCTCTAGGATTTCATGATTTTGTGATCGCAGAAATTAACGCAAAATCAAGGAAACGATATTCGGAGGAGCTGCAACTTTTAAACATTTTTTTACCTGCATCACTGGGAGAATCAGCTTTATTAACTGTTGTGTCAGACACACCTGTAACAGAGTAACAGCAAACATTTAACACGCAACATCTGTAGAAAGTAAAACATAGTCATCACACACACACACACACACACACACACACACACAAACACACACACTCACCCATGCATGCACACAGGCCGATGAGAGCGGAGAGCAGCAGGATGGTCAGAGTCTTCATCGTCGCTCACGTTGAAAATCGCACACACACTCACACACTCGCAGGGTTTATATCTGCAGCCCCGATCAGTGTGATTGGTGGAGGAATCGGATAACACACGCACACATACACACACACACAGTCACACACACACATGGGTTGATTTGGGCTTGTGTATAATTTTGTGCATGTAAAATTGTAGCTCTTGTGCTTTAAATTGAAACTTCAGCTTTGGTGTAATTTAGTCTGAGTAGCTGGCCCACCCTCGGCCCACCCTCAGCCCACCCTTGGCCTACCCTCAGCCCACCCTCGGCCCACCCTCGGCCTACCCTCAGCATCCTTTCTTGCTTTACTGACAGTGTGCACTCGACCTGGCATGGACAAGTTTGTGCAAAATCTTAAGATCCATTTCTGATCAAATCCATCCAGAGTGTAGTCTGATCACACGAAGAGATTAGACCTTTGTGTAATGTGGAAAATCTGACCTTTTTTACAAAGCAGTTAACACGGTCAGGTATCACACATTTGCTTACATTTAAATATGGAGCTGGAAATAGTGCATAATTTTCAATATTAAAGATATAGAACATTTACTTTTTTGTTCGAAATATTTCAAAATACTAAAACCTTCTGTTTATTTCTAATTAACTTTAAACGAAAAAAAAAATCCCAGATTGTTCATGTGGTCTCAGACTTTTGGACCGCACTGTACTGTATATTTAAAATAAAACGGTATCTAGATGCAGTTCCCTAAATAAACCTTTCATAATATCAGACCGTTGAAGGTCCACACATTGGGCCTCATTCATCACGCTGGATAAGAACAAATTTTCTTGTAAATTATTTGCAGGAGCATTTACTTAAGAAAATCCAATAAGTTTAAAATAATAATAATAAATGCTCGTACTCCTACATTTGTTTTAAATATAAATGTAAGTGTAAGGAGATTCACTAACGTGAGGTAGATATCAGCTAGCCAATGCTGTTGCGCATTAGCGAGGTAGAGTGACGACAACTTCTCACATTTCCATATTGCAAGTTTTTATCATGAAAATAAACTTTAACGATCAGTTTATGTTTAGCACAGATGATTAAATCTGTTCGAGCGGAAGGGTACAGAATGTAAAATGTGTTAAAATGCTCCGGAGCTGAAGCAGTGGTTTACTGCCTTTGGATTGAAATTTGTTCAACGTGGCTGTGTCCTAAACACAGCACCGGTCTTCAGTCTATTCCCAGAGATGCAGCGTTTGGACCCGCGGTGTGTAATTTAACCGTCTGGCTTTCGACCGTTTCGGAGACTCAGAACACCAAAACTTTATCTCCGACCTTCTAATCTTGCTTCGAGAATTATAACAGACATTTGCGGAGAGAAACGTGTCACCCGGCATGCGAACCCCCCCCCCCCAACACACCCACACCCTCACCAACCACCCCCCCCCCACACACAGTACAGTTATAACATGAAATAAATATGAACTCTGTGCTCTGTGGATGTGTTCTGGCTCTGTCAGTTCCTCAACCTCAGCTACATCACTCCAGTTCATAATTCATCTCAGTTAGAGATGTGAGTGATGTTTAATCTAAATTTAATTTTACTTTCCTGCACCAAATAAAAATGAATCACATTAAAGTTTTAAAGTTAAAGGACACAAAATATTAAAGATGCACTCTATCTGTGACTACTTACACTCTGTATTATCACCGACAGCTAGCGATTAGCATTCAGCTTGTTATTATTATGCTTGCTAATGTGAGCGATTAGGAATAAAGCTGTTAGTTAGCCTTAGCTCATATTTCCCATCATATTCCTTTGTTCCTTGGTGAAAGAAGCGATAATTTACCATTATGATTTGAAATTCTTTCATATTAGTCAGATTAAGAGTTTCAGTTTTCTGCTTTAACTTGAGTAAAGAATTCGAAGCTGTACGTTTACATTTTTAGCAGAATTTTTTATTTTATTTAGAGGCATATGTTTGATGAACTTTTTCTTGAGTAAAGGATTTTGGTCTCTTTGAGCACCTCTGATCATAAAATCTAATATAGAGGAAATCTGTCCTGCAGTCAGAGCAGGTTCGGCTCTGACTCACATCACAATAAACTCTTAAAGCACATTAAACCAACTGCATTCCTCATCTAATAAACTTCCCTTCAGCTGCTAGAACAGTACTGGGACACAGCGTAGACATCGCTATATTAGTAGATTCATGTCACAATTAAACATTTTCTGCATACATAAAGCATACGGTACTATAAACCAACACACTCTTAATTCATTCATTCATTCATTCATTCATTTAAGTTAAATGGTCAGAGCCTCAGTTAAACTGTGTTTCAAATCACAAAAGGGCAAGAAAAGGAAACCACGACTTTTGTAATGAACATTTTATTTTATTGTTTTACTTTTTTTTTGGTGTAAAAAATAACAACAGTTTTGTGATTATGTGCAAAAGTAAAAAGTGTGTGAGGTAATGAGTGTGAGGATTATGATTGTGTGTGTGTGTGTGTTAGTAAGTAAGTAAGACTGGAAATATAATGCAAATTAAGTCAAAAACATATATTAGTAAAATATGTGATTACACAAAAACTATTCTGATCTGATTTGGTTTAAACTGATTGGGTTTAGTTGAATTTAGTTTCGAAACAAATTCACTTTAAATGAAATTGGTTTAATCCGATCCAGTTCACTTAATTAAACCAGTTTAATGGATAAGTGAATTCGGTTTAATTCGATTCGGTTCAGTTGAATCACATTTCATTAATACAATGAATTAAAATTGTAGTGTTGTCAAATAAGTTCCATAAGATCAAAAGCTCCCATAAGCTCCTGCTCAGAAGCAGCTAATTTTGTGAATCTAGATCGAGGCTATGACATGCTTGCACACGTCTGTCTTTATGCTGTAAATTTGCTATTGTGAGTTCACAATAGTATTCATATTCAGCAAAATTGGTGACATTTTGTTTTATTTGTGCTCTCATATAAAGAAAACATGGCCACGATGTCACGGCTCATTTCGCTAGAGTGAATAAATCAACGCTACGGACAGATTTCTAACAAACATGTACTCCATGACATATTTAGATATATTTCTAAAATATTTCTAATAACTCTATATAGCAATTTAAAATAATAATAATAATAATGTAATGTACTCCGATAACGTTGCTCCATCTACTGATATGCATTAAAATCATGTAAGTTTTTTTTAGACAGGGTCCTTTAGGGTTGTTTTGACTTGACTGATCATGATTAGTAAATCTTCTTATATCATCATGGTATAATCTCACGGTTTAACCCGAGTCAGGCATCAGAAAGAGAAATAAAAGTTACACACAAAAACGTAAAAATGAATGTAGCGTTGATTTTGATTACACTAATATAATGTTGAAATTCAGTGTGTGGTTCAGTACACACACAGTGTGCATGCCTGCTCAGTAACGGAGGCCGTTGTTGTTGACTCGCTGACCACCGAAGTACTTCTGATAGGCGAACTGGGGGCCATAGCGACGAGCCATCAGTCGACAGTTAAAGTTGTCCTCGCAGATCTCAGAACGACGTTCAGCTGGAGACTTGAAGACACTGAAATACAAAAAAAAACCCCTTTGTTTCATGTTTGTATGTAGATGCAGTAAAGATGATCCAATTTGTGTGTGAATATGTTTGTGTGTACTTGGGTAAGTAAGTATGTGTTTGTGTGTATTTGGGTAAGTGTGTGTTTATGTGTACTTGGGTAAGTGTGTGGTTGTGTGTATTTGGGTAAGTGTGTGTTTGTGTGTGTACCCCCATCTGTAGGTGTTATAGTTGTTGCGTCCAGGAGAGTTCATGAAAGTGTTTGCTCTGTAGCGGTTCAGGATCAGGTCTGTTGTACACACACACACACACACACACACACACACACGAATATAATAAAAAGAAGAAGAGAATGAACCTGTCTAAATACATTTGAGTTGTACTCAGAATACAGAAGGATACCAACTTCTGCATGCCACATTCAGGAAAACAAAGAAGTAGCAGAAGATTAAAAAAAGATAAAAACAACAACAACAACAACAACAGAAAACCATGGCCGCATGTGAAGAAGTTCTAAATTAAGACACATAATTTCGTTTTTTTGTGTTTGTTTTCTATCGCAGTAGAAAGTAGTAGAGTTAAATGAGGTTAGTGTCTAGGACAACTAAAAGTAACTGTGTGGATTAACTGAACTAGTAGAAACTATGAGGAATCCATTAAGATGCAAAATAACCTTTTATTGGAGTTTAAAGAGATTATTTAACTAATATTGCCATTTGTTTGCATTTAATTTTTGGCCTTGAATGGCATTCCATTGTTATCATTGTTAGAGGTCTGAATATCAATGTGTGTAATTTCAGTACTACATCCTCACTGCATGGACTTATACAGCCCATGGTCTACAGTGGTGCTGTCTCAACCTGTTATTTAATGCTCATCTGATGGATGTTACTTGAACTGATCATTTAAGCACTTTAAAATTAAAAAGGGGATTCATCCAAATCCATTATAAACTCATTATATACATACAAATGGATGTAGCCAGACCTGTTACAGCTGGGTAGCCAAGGTAGACCCATGACTTTATTGGGGTGGCAAATCTAGGATGGAGCAAACTTCTGTGTTAGGGAGCTAAAGTAGATTGCTCCTCAACACTGGACAATGATGAAATAAACTTTCAAAATACCTAGAAATGTTGTAATGGGGGTTTCATGTACATTGAAAACTACAATGAATAAAAAAAACCCCCCAAAAACAAACAAACAAAAAACAATAATAATAATAATATCACCCCTTTCGATGGAAAAGAGTTGGCAAAGTATTTTGTTGTCTAACATTTTGAACCTCCTAAAAGTACATTGGAACACCACTTGATGTTGGAAAACAGTAGGTACTTTGTTTAATCATGAAACTTTAGTGATCACTTAATTTGGTGCTCAAATTCAGGCATTTTCTGTGTTTATGTATTATTGTTCCAAGCTCCATGTTATATAATAGTTGGATATTCAGTAGGAACTCAGTTTGGAATTCAGCACTGTAACAAGAAGCAGGTGGAAAAAATCATTAGGAGGTAAAAAGGTAGAGTTGTAGGCAAACAAGGTAGTGCTTGAGGTAAACGAGGTAGTGCTGCACATAAGAAAGATAGATTTGAGGTAAACAAGGTAGTGCTGGACATAAGAAAGATAGATTTGAGGTAAACAAGGTAGTGCTGGACATAAGAAAGATAGAGTTGGGGGTAAACAAGGTAGAGCTGGAGCAGCAGTGAGGAAAACCAGAATTAGAGTACAGGAGGTAAACAGGAAGGTTCTGTGATATGTTCCGACCTGATATTTCAGAATTTCTAGCTCTCCTGTTTTACAGACACACTTTAGTAAGCACTTTAGTAGAAAGTGAAAAAATTGTTTTTTTTATTTAGTTATTACTTACCTTCAAGAGACTCATTACTCTCATCAGACTCTGTAGAGAGACAAAAGCAACACTTCTATTAGGAGTGCGTACATGTGTATGTGGACGTGTGTGTGTGTGTGTGTGTGTGTGTGTGTGTATAGTGTATGAGCAAACAGTGTTATTGAATTTCAGAGGTTGTTACGAACCAAAGCACACTGTGATGGCCAGGATGACACACAAAGTCACGCACCTAAGAACTGATTTCATGGTTGTCACCTAAAACATAAAAAACACACCCTTTTCTTTAAGATAAACAAGTCAGGAGAAAAACTGGCGTGACGTTTGTAGGGACACTAAATACATGCAGGAGTGAGTGTGTGTTAGATCGTCTGATTATATCATGGGGTTGGGGAATTATTAGCTATTAGGTTAGGAATTAGGAGATAAAGAAAACGAGCTAGTAATTTTAATAAAATCTTGTATATGTTTAGATGGTCTGTTTGGAGTAGACCTTTAATTTTAAGTTAACAGATAGTAGAGATGGCTAAAGGTTAGCAGGTGGGAATTTGGCCAAAAAAAGTAATATATAGAATTCCAAGAAATTCCAAGAAACCTTTTCGTATGTTTACTTGAGTAATTTACTTTTTGAGTCATTTGTATTTTAGTATTTAACTAATACTATATATATATATTTTATAAACGAGTCTTACATGCCTGTGTGTATGGTCACTGCAGAGGTTTTATAAGAAAGTGTGTGTGTGTGTGTGTGTGTTGACTCTAGAGGCTGAGAGTGTTTATATAAGTGTGAGTGGGATGACTTTTTGTTGACTCTAATGGGCATAGAGGTTTTTATATGAGAATATTCTGGGTGAAGTGTGAGTGACATGGGAGTAGATGTTAGTGAAAAGGTGTTAAGGGATAGGTTTTAGTGAATAAGGGATAGGGGTTAGGTGTTAGAGAATAGGGGTTAGGGAATAGGTGTTAGGGGGTAGGGGTTAGGACATATTGAGAGGGGAGATTGCTGAGATTAGATGTGAAGGGGTGATGGGATTGCTGAGATTAGATGTGAGGAAATGATGGGATTGCTGAGATTATATGTGAGGGAATGATGGGATTGCTGAGATTAGATGTGAGGGAATGATGGGATTGCTGAGATTAGATGTGAGGGGATGATGAGTTTGCTGATATTAGATGTTAAAGGATAATGGGATTGATGAGATTAGATGTGAAGGGATGATGGGATTGATGAGATTAGATGTAAAGGGATGATGGGATTGATGAGATTAGATGTGAGGGGATGATGGGATTGATGAGATTAGATGTGAAGGGATGATGGGATTGATGAGATTAGATGTGAAGGGATGATGGGATTGATGAGATTAGAGGTGAGGGGATGGGGAATAGGATAGAAGAATTTAGAATTAGTCCTGCACGTACAAGAAACTTGGTGATGTTGTGATAAGATTACCACAACCTCTTTATTATTTATTTATTTATTTATTTATTTATTTATTTATTATTGGGTCAATCACTGAAGGTGTGTAGGCACCCTTTAGTGATTGTATGTTTTCTTCTTCTTCTTCTTCTTCTTCTTAGCTTACTGTTGTTATTATGTTTTATTATTATTATATTTTTACATGGGAGTCTATGGCAGCCCACAGAACGCTTATTTTTAATGAAATTTGGCACAGTAATATATGACAGTTACAGCTACCTTCACAACAATTTTTGTGGTCACCACTCAAGTCCTCTAGCACCACCAATAGGGCAAATTTGGAAATATAATTACAATAATAACTCTGCAACTCAGTGTGCTTTTTTTTCCCTCTAAAACCAGTGTTTTCACTTCTCCTATAAATCTTATTCAATCATCACCAAATTTGAATCACAGCATTGTGAAACTATCCCCCCAAAAAGTTGCTTCTTTTTGATATATGAGATTGTTCATCCATAATACATAAACAGGAAGTGAAGGCATATCTCAGCAACGGTGCAACGTATTCTGACCAAATTTGTGGATAACTGAAGGACCTCACCCCACTGGTCTCCAGGAAGCTTTGTCTAAATTCTACATTCTGACATTGACTTTTGCTGCCATTTGGAAATAGGGGTAGGCGAGATCACTGAGATTATAGAATGGGCGTTAGGGATTAACATAGATGGTTTGAAATTACGACTTTAATATATATATTGAACAAGAGCAACTTACATTTAGCTAATTTATACAACTGAGCAGTTGAGGGTTAAGGGCGCTACTCAAGGGCCCAACAGTGGCAGCTTGGTGGTGCTGGGATTTGAACGCATGACCTTCCATTTACTAGACTAGGGGTAAAGTGGACAGGATTTAATAGGCATAGAATTAAAGGGATAGGAGTTAAGGGGATATGGATAAGGAGATAGGAATTAAGATGTTAAGGATTAAGGGGATATGTCTTAAGGGGATAAGTATAAGGAGATAGGGATTAAAAGGATAAGGATTAAGGGGATAACTATAAGAAGATAGGGGTTAAGAGTTTAGGGATTAAGAGGACAGGGGTTAAGGGGATAGGGATTAAGGGGACAGAGGTTAAGGGGTTAAGGATTAAGGGGACAGGGATTAAGGGGATAGGGATTAAGGGGACAGGGGTTAAGGGGTTAGGGATTAAGGGGATAGGGATTAAGGGGACAGGGGTTAAGGGGATAGGGATTAAGGGGACAGGGGTTAAGGGGTTAGGGATTAAGATTCTAATAAGTGAATTTCATTTTGTAACAGAAAAGCAGCAAGTTCTTGAATATTTAAGCAAAAAAAATCAGATGGAGCATCATTGGGTTATGGGGTCACACACACACACACACACACACACACACACACACACACACACACACACACACCAGATTTAATAACACTAGTCATGTTAAATTCATGAGTTATAGCTGATAAGATTCTCCTAAACCTGTGTCACACACACTTTAGTGCTGAACAGTGTGTATGTGAGCGACGAGTGTCTGGTGTGTGTGTGTGTGTGTGTGTGTGTGTGTGTGTGTATGTGTGCATGTGTGAGTGTGTGTGTGTGTGTGTGTGTGTGTATAAAGTTCACTTACCTCTGTGTGATGCTGGAAAGAAAATCTGTGTGCCTTTACAGTATCTCTTCTTCTTTCTTTTGCACTCTGTGAGAAGCTTGTGAGGCTTTATAAATCTTCCAAACCCCCACCCCTTCACACACACACACACACACACACACACACACACACACACACACACACACCCTTTCACTCTTTCTCTGTTCTTTTGGTCCTCACCAGTTTCCCTCAGTATATACTGTACACTCACACACACACACACACACACCTTAACATCAAAAACACTGAGAGAAAGATGACAGATATAGAAAAAAGGCAGACAGATAAAGAAACAGATGTTTATCATGTGTGTCTGTGTGTCTGTCTGTGTGTGTGTGTCTCTGTGTGTGTCTCTGTGTGTGTGTGTCTGTCTGTGTCAGTGTGTGTGTGTGAGTGTGTGTCTGTTTTCATAAACATGGAGAGTTGGAAAGATGGACAGACAGATAGAGAAACAGAAGCTCTTTTCAAAAGCTCAGGAATGTTCTGGAAATTTCTTGCTCTGATTCATGTTTCACTAAAAACACACTCACTCACACACACACACACACACACACACACACACACACACACACACACACACACCCACCCACTTCATGTTCCATTAAAAATCAAGTTTAAAAACACAGCAACATCCAGGCCGAGTTTTTCCCAAAACACTGCAGCAGGTTCTTGATCAAATGGTAGAGCCAGCTTCACATTAAATATCTCTCTCTAACTCTAACTAGCTGTGATTTGGACTAGACAGACAGACAGACAGACAGACAGACTGATAGGTGTGAAGGTATAATAAAGTGGAGTGGACTAAGATTATCTACATGTGTCTCCTTATCACAAGACGAGACGCCATGATGATATTCTCCCTATCTCGGGCGGCAAAAAATCTCACCTGTATGGGCGCCAATATTTAATGAATGGTATGCAGAAGAAATATATACTATTTGATATGCTTAAAAAAATAGTGTTGAATATATACAGTGCCTCTGTAGGTTTAAAGTCTGTAATATCAGGCACTGGGTGTGTTTTTTCTTTTTTGATTTTTGATTTTTCAATAAATTGTACATCTACTCATGAAGGGTGCCAATAATTCTGGAAGGCAAACATACAGTGGCGGAAATAAGTATTGGATGCGTTAACATGTTTTTCCGTAAATTTATTTCCAACTGAGGTTATTCACATGATATTTTCACTAGACATCAGTATTAAGTCAAGAAATCCGGAAATATAAAGAATCACAACATTAAAGTCCTTAAATAAAGTTATGTGTAATAAAGTGAACTGACACGGGGAAAAAGTATTGAACACGCTAAGAGAAACAGTTCTCCAAGGCAAGGTAAGGCAAGGAACCAGCTGAAATCCGTAAGTAATTAGAAAGTAATTATACCCCCTATCTGTTTGAATTAATATCAGCTAGGTTAGTAAATTGATGGGCTATAAAAAGGCTTTTCGTTACCAAGGTGTCAAACAAGAAACATCTCATGATGGGGAAAAGCAAAGAGCTCTCACAAGATCTTCGCAACCTTATTGTTGCAAAACATATTGATGCAATCGGATACAGACGTATTTCAAAACTTCTGAATCTTCCAGTAAGCACCATTAGAGCCATTATCCACAAGTGGAAGCAACATCACTCCATCATCAACCGGCCACGCACACGAGCTCCTCGCAAGATTTCTGACCAGGGAGTAGAAGAAGAGTAGCCCAAGAGCTCCAGAAACACTTGGAGGCAGCAGGTGCCATCGTCACAGAGAAAACAATAGGCAGTGCACTCCACTGCTCACGCTCACCCCACAAAACTCCATTACTAAAGAAAAGGCATGTCGAAGCTCGTTTAAAGTTTGCTTAGACAAGCCTATGAAATACTGGGAGAGTGTAGTCTGGTCAGACGAGAGCAACACTGAACTTTTTGGCTGTCATACTACACACCATGTTTGGAGAAGAAATGGCACTGCACATCACCCTAAAAACACTACACCAACAGTGAAGTTTGGAGGTGGAAGCATCATGGTGTGGGGCTGTTTTTCATCACATGGTACTGGCAGACTTCACATAATTGAAGGAACGATGAATGGAGCCCTTTACTGGGA
>NC_071266.1:29349923-29382423 GCF_023375685.1 Ictalurus furcatus
CATCTAAAACCATCAGATTATAAAAAAACATCTCAAACGCTTTAATCTCAACCACAACAATAATTATAATAATAATAACCTTTATTGCATAAAATACGTAAAAAAAAAAAAAAAAAAAAACTGTAAACAATCCATATAAGGACAGAAGAAAATTAAAATAAAATATTAAAAATAAAAACAATAATAAAATTTAAGGCAAAATAAGAATAACACCGAAGATAAAAGGTTATCATTTCTATAGTAACAGCTCATTCACAGGGACTCGTACAGCGGACACTCCACAGAAACGGATTAAAAAGTGTGTGTAATCTGATATTCTGTATGGAGATGTTCATGTAAGGGTTACGGAAGGAGTCTCCAGTGTCAGCGCTGTGTAACAGTCAGAGGTAACGCTGTAAGTTTAGGAATTTACGCTTCTTCTTGATAAAATGACAAGCTGCGTTTTTTTGTGTTATTAACAGAGAATAAAGAGAGAACTGGTGAGGGAACGACAGCTGCTTTTACTTTCTTTCTTTCTTTCCTTCTTTTTCTTTCCTTCTTTCTTTCTTCCTTTTACCTTTCTTTCTTCCTTTCTTTCTCATTTTCCCCATCTTTTCTATCTTTTACTTTTCTTTATTTTAACCATCTCTTCCCCCCATCTTTCTTGATTTTCTTTCTGTCTCTCTTTCTTTCTTTTTTTTCTCACTCTCTCTCTCTCTCTCTCTCTCTCTCTCTCTCTCTCTCTTTCTCTCAATCACAGGTTAGTTGTAGTATTTAATCATGGTCACATTTAGGGTTTAGGGTTTAAATTGGAGCCTTAAGGGTTTAAGGATTATGAAGTTCAGACTGTACACTCATGCTCTCTCTTTATCTCTCTCTCATGCTCTCTCTCTCTCTCTCTCTCTCTCTCACACACACACATGCTCTCTCTCTCATGCTTTCTGTCTCTCTGTCTCTCACTCTCTCACTCATGTTCTCTGTCTCTCTCTCTCTCATGCTCTCTCTCACACACTCATGCTCTCTCTCATGCTCTCTGTCTCTCTCTCTCTCTCTCTCTCTCGCTCATGCTCTCTGTCTCTCTCTCTCACTCATGCACTCTGTATCTCTCTCTCATGCTCTCTCTCTCACACACTCATGCTCTCTCTCTCTCATGCTCTCTGTCTCTCTCTCTCTCATGCTCTCTGTCTCTCTCTCATGCTTTCTCTCTCTCTCACTCATGCTCTCTGTCTCTCTCTCTCAGGCTCTGTGTCTCTCTCTCTCTCATGCTCTCTGATTCTCTCTCTCTCATGCTCTCTGTCTCTCTCTCTCCCACTTTTGCTTTCTGTCTCTCTCACTCATGCTCTCTCTCTCTCTCTCTCTCTCTCTCTCAAGTTCACTGTAGCTGCTGTAGTGTGTGTACCTGTATGTGTCTCTGTAATGAACGTATGATGAGGATTTCGTGTCACTCTGCTTCAGTGTGTCATTATACAGAGACAGAACATCTTTAAAACAGGACACTTTCGGACCATTAACAAATGTAGTGTGATTTGGTTCATATTCTATGAGGATTTAATGGTTTGTATTGGTTTACACCAGACATATACATGCCACCAATAGAACCTAACACAGTACCACTACAGACCCACAAGAACCATTATAGTTTCCATTAAAATCAATACAATTCCCATTATAACCATTAAAACCTGTATGTAATGAATGTCTGTAATGAATGTCTGTAATGGTTTTTTTTTTCTTTTTTCTTTTCAGGAGTATGGATAAAGACACCAGAAACTGTGGAGCAAAATAAATCAAGTCACATCAGTGGGGAAAAAAAGAAACGTGAAACGCCACACACCTTTCATTATTGTACTGACCGGAAGAAATCGTGAACATCGAAAAGTAAAACTTGGACTGCAGTCATCGCCGGAAAATAACCCAAAAAATAAAACGTGAACCGTTTAAAGATACATAAAACAGTGACATCTAGTGGCCATAAATAATAAAGCTACAGGGTTTATTATGACTTCATAAAGTTTACATCAGATCTGTACATCACAAATTACTTCATAAAACAATAAAACCTTTTTTATTATAATAAGCAGTATACCATGACAAGAAACTTTCATTTCACAGCAATAGATTTTGAACAGATATTGAAATAAAGCAAATATTTAATATTACACTACATTATATACCTGCGATGTTTCTGTTCCACTGACATTACACATCTGTATATAAATAAAAGACATTTTAAACACAGATCCCCATTTTTCATTAACTCATAAACTTTCTCTCTCTCTCTCTCTCTCTCATTATTGACCTCATTAGGGCACGGTGATGTAGTGTCTAGCACCTATGTGTGTGTGTGTGTGTGTGTGTGTGTGTGTGTGTGTGTGTGTGTGTGTATGTGTGTGTGTGTGTGTGTGAATGCTAATGCTGTAAATAGGATTACAGAGTTACACACCTTATCTGCTCACTTCCTGCAGTTGCTTCTAGAAGGTTCTGAGCTCAGAGAAACACACAAACACGCACACTCACACACACACACACACACACACACACACACGCCTGAATGTGAGGAGATAAAAATGCAATGGACATTCCATTTAAGACTAATAAAGCTTAAAAACAAATAAAAAAAACAAGTCACACACAGAAAGGCAAAATAATTATAACTGAAATAAACACTACACAAAATACTTCCACTATTTTCCCACTAAAACAATAGAAGAAAGTATTTATCTTTGTTCAAACTAAAAAAAAAATTATCTCCAGATGCTGTACTTTTATTAATAATAGCATTTTGTCTAAAACAAATGTGCCAAAAAATTACTGACACCCAAAAAAAATATTTTTAATAAATGCAAAGAAATTGTCATTCTTGAGCATCTTATATAAATTTTCATTGTCTCTCAGTAAATGTGTTGTTTCCCCGGGGTATAAATATGAGGTTACACACATGTACTGCCAACTTCCAACACAAAACAAACAGATGGTTTTTGACTGGCACAAATCAATGCATAAAATATAAAAGCAGTTAAAATAACAAGATTAAATATAATCAGGGTCATAAAAAAGTTCACAAGGAACCAATACTGTTACTACAGAAACGATGGATTGCATTGTAGAAAACTAATCAACTCATCATCTCCTGACCAATCACAATCCAGATCTCAGCAATGCTGTGGGATATAAGATCATTATTATTATTTTATTTTTTTCTTTCTCTGAGCTGTGTGAGGAGCAAGACATAATTAATGATAACCAGTTTTACATTTTATCCAAACACAGACTGTGTGAGAATCTGATCTTATTTTTTAAAGTACATGTTGTATAAGAGTGTGTTTATAGATCAGAGATGCCAAACACACACACGGCTACTGACGCAGAAGCCTTTAGCCAATTAGCTAATAATAACAGCAGACTACACACCCTGCACACCGTTCTACTCCTTACACAAACACCTGTTTTTACTTTCTGTATTTATTCATTCAGGCTAGAATCCTGCGAACACGCTACGTTATTCAAAAAGCTATTAAGCACAGATATACATATATAATGTTTCCATTTATAGCAGTGCATCTTCCCATTAGATACTCTTCTTCCTGGCCTTACGAGAGGTCAAATCATTTACGGCATTTGGCAGACACCCTTATCCAGAGCAACTTCCATTTATCTCATTTATACAACTCAGCAACTGAGAGTTAAGGACCTTGCTCACGGTCCCAACAGTGGTAGCCTGGCAGCGCTGGGGCTTGATCCCCCGACCTTCTGATCTGTAACCCAGAGCCTTTAACCATTGATCCACCACTACCTCAATCCTTAATAATGCTTTCCATTTCTTTCGGCCGTTTTCAGACCTTTAGATCTGTGCTATATTTTGATGTAAACTGTCACAATGCTGTATTTTCTCCTCGGTTTGGTTCGCTTTCACAAGGCAACATTTCGAAGCGTACCAAAATGTGTTTATGCTGGTCACATGTGAGTAAACTGTTCTCTCATTGGTCAGAGTGAGCCTGTTTATGTTTCAGGTTTCCGCACATAGACAGCAGCTCCTCGAGCTTATTGTGACTTTCTTTTTAGCTGTAGTTATTATAATGTAGTTAAAAAAAGTTTGTCAGACCAAATTTGACCTCATCTTTGGTCCAAGTTAAACTGCGATTCATGCGAGCCGTTGGCAAAGCAAACACGCTTTTTATGTAACGCAGTTCCCATCGTGCATTGCTATACAGGTTGGTCCGTTGGGTCGGATTGCTTTCTCACATCAAGCGAACTGCACCAGAGTTCATTTGCAATCGGGCCAAGACCACCTCGTTCACTTCGTTCCATTGGTGCGGATCCGCGCGCGACTGCTGTGTCGATCTTTACATTTACATTTATTCATTTGGCAGATGCTTTTATCCAAAGCAACTTACAAATGAGGAAATACAAGCAAATGAACTAAGGGACTGAACCAAAGGGAAACAATTCTGCAGGTTCCGAAACAAACGCTCCAAATAAGCCAGGTGTGAAAACGACCTTAGACATCTTGTGGACTTCTCTTGGCTGCTGTAGCTGCACACTCGCTATTGTCAGCCATCACCACTGCAACAACCTTAGGCCTTACTGTGGTGGACTACATCATTATGCATGTTAAATGTGATGACTCGTCTACCTCAGCCAATCAGGAGATCCCTCTGAGCTCAGGCCCCAGTTCTTCAGCCACACGTTGCTCGAATTATAATCCGGGAGTCTGGATATATATTATAGAATAATCTGCAGAGTTATGACCAACACACTCCATACTGCACAATATTGTACAACACACACACACACACACACACACACACACACATTTTTGAGTAGTTAGGATAGGCGGATGAGAGTGACGGAGCAGAAGGGGGTGTTTCATGATGAGAAAAGAAGGATTGAGGGATCACAAGTCCCTATATAAAAAAGACAGACCAAGGCTCTCGGATTATTATAACCCCCCCACCACACACACACACACACACACACATACACGCACACACACAGAGACAAACACACACGCACATACACTGCTGTCTTCCTATTACTTCCACACACACACTCACAGTGAGAGGAGCTTCGCAACAGGTAAGACAAACATTTACACTAGATATACTAAAATATACAATTATTCAATCATTTTTAAACATTAGTGACATTTTTTTTATAATAATTTATTCTTGCTGTAATTGCCATTAGCATTTGGTTTTAAATTTGAAAAAAAAAAAATAAATCAAGTGCTGAGAAAATTATCTCTAACTTATTTAAATCCTTATTTAAAATTAATTCTAAATTAAACTCTGAAATTGATGGTATAATTGATAATCCATCTCAAGTGGTCCACTGCAGGTTGTGCGATCGTTTTTCATTTTCATAATCACTTCTATGGCATTACAAAACCACCAGTTTTTTTTTTTATTCTAATTTTTTTTAAAAATTATTTTACTTGATTTAACTACGACAGCCATCTTTATGTCATGGCACAAAACTAATTTTGGTTATACAGCTGTTGACGGAAACCTCAACATCTCGGCTCAGGATGGCCCTAGCTCCTTGGAACAAAAACTGATCTCTAGACCACATTACAGGATACATGATCATGTATAAACATTTAGCACATTCTTATTCCTTAGACTTAGAACTTAAGTCCAATTGTAATGCTCAAGATTGCTCACAATTCAATTTAGGTCAGTTTATAATGGGAAGGGTTCGAGTCTCAGTGTTAATTTTTTTAGGGGATCTCTGGGTAAGTATAAAGTATGTGCAGAACATTTCAGGTTTGAGACTTCTCATAATTTTTTATGGGGGTCAGAAAGTGCAATTTAAAAAAAAAATCCCCTCATTTTCCAGTTGAATATCTCTGGTGGGGGACCACATACAAACCTGAAATTTTCACAGAAGTAAGTCCTTGTCCTAGCAGATATAGAAGCATTCTGCTATAATAATTGTGGGTTTGAGATCCCTCTGGTTACAGAGCCAGGGCTGGTAGAAATCTGGGGAAAAGCCTATTTTATTCATGCTTTTTTTTTTTAGAAACGAACAGCTGTAATATGAGCATAACAAATAATACAAATGAACAGTATTATTAACAGTCATTATGTTTATGATTGACATACAGTAGCTTGTGCTTGTCAGTGAGGTCTAAAATGTTACTACATTTGATATCGGCAACAGTGAAGCATGATCTATCACAGGGTTCTCCAACTCTGGGAAGTGGTAGCACAGTGGTTAAGATAATTGTAAGTCTGCCAAATGCTGTAAATTTAAAATATCTGCAGAGTTTAACTTCCAAATTTACCTGCCTGTAATTTTTTAGTAATCCCAAAACACACACACACACACACACACACGCACACACACACACACACACACACACACACACAGACACACGGGCCATTCGTAAAGACTGTCAAATTTGAGCTAGCATACGTGTTGTGTAAAGCTCTGTATTAAGAGTTGTGGTGTGTATTAAGCTTGTGTGTGATGTGTGTGGTGATGTTGTTGTTGTTGTTGTTGTTGTTGTGTGTGTGTGTGTGTGTGTGTGTGTGTGTGTGTGTGTGTGTGTGTGTGTGTGTGTGTGGTATACGTTACATCAGCGTGAAGATTAAAGTTGCACAACAGGACAGTGAACCGTCACTCACCACTAAGCTTAATGAGATAAAGAGTTTAAAGCAGGAGATCAGGATTTAAGATGCTTTTATAAATGAATGCAAACAGGTTTGTGTGAGTCCTACAGCACGTGTCGTGTTATTATAACCTTAACCAGCTTCATAGTAGCCTGAATTAATGGTGAATTCATTTCTTTGTTTTCATTGTCCTTTATCTACAATGAAACGAATGCCTGCTGCAAACATTGCTGGAATGTTTGGAATGACTGCAATTTAGAAACAGTTTCACAACTGTAGCAAAACAAACAAACAAACAAACAAACAAACAAACAAAAACAAACATTCAAGGAGGCTCATGAGTGGCACGACAGAATAGTGTGAAGAGATCACTAATTCATATCCCGATAGCCGGGAACCCAAGAGAGCTAAACTGGTCATGTTCTCTCACTGGGAAGGACAGAGTTACACTGGCAATCAGAAAGACACTAATAAATCGTGTTCATGGGCAATTACCATTGACCTCCAAGTGTTCAGCTGCCTAGCATGGGCAGCATTTAGAGAACATGTGGTGTCTGGAACTACACGACTCAGGGGAAGCACATGTCAGCCTTCACCCTCCCTAGTTGGTAGCTATCGTCTGTTAGGAGAGAACAGGAAGTAAGTGGAAATATTTTTTTTTGTCAAAAAATACTAATACACTGCAAAAGCATAAACAGGAAAATAGGCAAAGGGTCAACAATGCAGGTAAACGTAACTGACTGGGAATGGAGTAATTTATACTGGAGTCCAAGAAGTCCCAACACTGCTCCTACACCTGTTCATTCCTGATCTCTTTGCATTAGTAACCTGTCATCAGTATGGTGTGTTGTGGAAGGAGTATGACACTGACTATAAACACCTAATACTAGGAAACCAGGAATGCACAGATGGTGCAAGAAGGAAGAATGAACTCTGTCCACTTCCAGCATGAAAGAAGGGTTTTAAAGATCAACGCATATCTATATAAAACGATGGTAAATTTAGGAAGGGAAACTTAGAATGCTCACAACTGCATGGTGTAAGTATAATTAAGACTCCACAAACAGGAAGGGGAAGTGTTCCTCACCACTACCATACCTGCTATTTTCTTTACACTGCAGTGCTGCTGAATTCTCTCACTGTCGATGTACTGACTATGTGCTACCAAGGCTAGGAGACCAGTGTTGAATGATTGGTGCAGCCAGGAGGGTAGAGAAGGGGTTTAAAGGTTAACATGTCCAACAAGGAACCAGGAACCATCAATCTGTGGCATGAGACATGAAATGACAATAAGACTCTGTATAACTGATGTTTTTGTAATAGCCTGAAGGGACCCACATCATGGGGCTAAACATATAGCAAGGTTTATAACAAACCAGACGTTTAGCTGTCTCTAGAGAGTCTGGTACCATTTGTCAATAAGCATGGCCAGAGAAAGATGCTATCTGACTAACACTACAAAAACCAGCTAAAATATTTTCACACTGCTGATCAGTAGACATGCAAGAGTTTCCTGTTTACACTAGCTGTTTCAAACGGTTTAGCTAAGACAGAATGCTGTGAACGTCTTTTGATCCAAGGTTTCAGACCTGGTGAGAAAACCATACCCAGTCTCCGGGTTGCAACTTGGTTTTTTGGTCTGCTGACATCCTTATGACATCCTGGTAGATGCATCTACAGCATTTCCTTCCTCACTCTTTCTACATTTCTAATCCACGCCTCTACAGAGGGTTTCCTCTTTGTGAGGGCTTCCAAGAGAGCAATGGGAACTAATATCCAAAGTACATTGAAATGGGGTGAGTCTTGTGGAAGAATGCCCTGATGTGGTCTCAGTATGGTAGGAAGTGAGAATTTCAGTGGTTGTGGCAATGACATTTGAGGAACCTTCTCTGGTTCACCTCAGCTTCGTGAGGTGAAGGTGACTACGATTACCAGCTTTCCATGCTTAGGACTTTCCATAGCTAAGAGGCTAATCAAGGGACTCTATCCTTCATGATGTCTTTTGGAAAGCAATATAGGATAAACGCTTTGTTTAAGAAAAGAACTCAGTTACTTGAAATGCAGTTGGCTGAGAACCTAAAAGCATTAACATTGTTTATTACAATCAATATAATTACATTTGCCTAAGAAAATGCAAATCAGTTGACAGATGAGACCAAGGATTAACCAAGACTGAGGTACAGGTTGAAGGAGAGATCATGGAGATATGGCCATAACAACAAATAAATAAATAAATAAATAAATAAATAAATAATAATAATAAAAAGCAGATATAGAGTTGGTAAACTCTCCATGTGAAATCTGGGGAGCTCCTCACCCCTGACATAACTGTTATCTTGATTTATACCAAAGTGCTGATGAATTCTAGATTCTAATTGGTCAAACTGTGTTTTTTATTTTCAATAACAGGTTTATATGAATATTATTGTTGCTCACTCACATTGCATGTGGTTCTGTAAGAAGATGTTTATGTTTATGGAAGGAGTCTCCAGTGTCAGAGCTGTGCAACAGTCAGAGATAAAGCTGTAACTTTAAATTTTCCCACATCTTCAAGACAGATGAGCTTTTTCAGCATTTTTCTGTCTGATTAAATTCAAGGGAGAGAAAAAAGAGAGACTGGTGAAGCAATGTTTAAGTGAGAACAGGAACTAGCTTGTTTCACAGATGTTGCACAATATTAAATGTCATCATTTGTAATGATTGACGGTTAGGTAATACTTTAATAAAGGAAAAAAATAAAACATTTGGGGAGGTGCTGTTAGAGGGAAAAAAACTCAACTTCAGGGAAGTAACAGTAACTCTGATTCATCGCACCGCCCCGTCACTCTGTGTTTTACTGGAACAGATAGAAATGTGGTTTAGAATAAAAACACTGGGACCTGAAGCTTCCAGAGTAAACATGAGAGCCGGTACAGTGTAATCTTCAGTAATCCAGTAAATGACATCTGCTGCCTCTTTCAAACAGCCTACACACACACACACACACACACACACACACACACACACACACACACACACACAAATCTTAATCTTAATCCAGATTAGCATTTAACTCACTGAAGGTCAGGGAGCAACAGAGACCAAAAAACAATCTATCTCTCTCTCTGTCTCTCTGTCTCTCTCTCTCTCTCTCTCTCTCTCTCTCTCTGTCAGGATGAACTCAGCACCCCCTGCAGGAAGTGCTTTATCAGCTCCAGCGGGCGGAGTCGGCCCAACTACGCCGAAAAAGGGCCCACCAAAATTCAAACAGAGACAAACACGCACATTTAAGAGCAAGGCGCCTAAACCTGGGCAGAAAGGGTGACTTTTACACACACACACACACACCTGAAATTAGTGCTGTAGTTTGGTGTGTTTACTCACTGACTTCTGATTTTTTATTTTTTTTAGGTTTGGTGATGACATTCCAGGAATGGAGGGCCTCGGCACAGGTGTGTATTGTCAGTTACGTCCAACATACACACGCACACACACACACACACACACACACACACACTCCTTAACAACACATTTTTATACAGTTACCTGTGGACAAACCAGTTTTAACTGTCTTCTCTCGTTCACTCTTTTGTTCTGACTGTTTATTTTTCTTTTCTTTTGATTTTTCATTGCCCTTCACACTTCATGCTGCTCCGCCTACTTTTCTTTGCTCCTCCCCTTTTTAAAAAATGCATCCAATTTTCTCCACCCTCTTTTTAAAACCCCCTTTCTTTTGTTTTCTTTTGATTTATTTGATTTGTTCTCCTTATCCATCTTGACTCACTGCTCTACTCTTTCATGATTGCTTCTTCTTCTTCTTCTTTCTGTCTTGGCCCCACCCCATTCACCACGCCCACTGTCTGTCTGCCCCTATTCTTTCTCTGTGCTCCGCCCCTCACTCAGATTTCACGGTGGTGTGCCCCTGGGAGGCCTTCGGTGACATGGAGCTCAGCGACCTTGCCAAATATGGCATTATTTAAATCCCGCCTCTCTTATCGTCTCTCTGCCTTTATCTCCACCCCTTCCTAACAGACACCACGCCCCCTCCGATAAAAGACACTGATATTGATGTATACATATGAATATATTAGAATTTGTATTAGATTCCTCTTATTATTATTACTATTATTATTAGATTTTATACTCTTGGTTATGATAGGTCTATCATCCTTCCTCCTCTGCCACGCCCACCTGCCCTCCCAACATCACCGTAATAATGAATGTTAATAGCAGTAGTGCTCTCATCCTGCACGTGGATGTGTTCTTATATAAATAATGCATTCTAAATATTCTGTTCGCTACTAATCTCCAATTTTCAGCTTCACCGATGAAGAATAAATGTGAATGTCTGTTTGGAATTATCTGGGGTAGAATTCAGTAAAGTTTTTATTTTCAATAAAATTGTCTGTTTCATTATTATTATTATTATTATTATTATTATTATTATTATTATTCACAGTAACTTGGTGCTTAGCTTGTTTGCCTCGCACCTCCAGAGTTGGGGGCTGTGGAGTTTGCATGTTCTCCGTATGTTTTGGGAGTTTCCTCCGGGTACTCAGGTTTCCTCCCCCACTCCAATGTCATGCTTTGTATTCTGATTGTGCCCTGCGATGGGTTGGCACCCTGTCCAAGGTGTCCGCCCTTTATGCCCTGAGTCTCGCTGGGTTCCAGGATCCCTGTGACCCTGTTTAGTATAAGGGATACATAAATGGATGGATTCTTCTTCTTCTTCTTCTTCTTCTTCTTAATATTATCGCTGTTTTGTGGCAGACAAGAAACGACTGTTAAGAAATAAGAACTACACTACACTATCACTACACACTACACTATCACTACACTATCACTATACACTACACTATCACTACACAGCCCGGACATAATGGATGTGACCCTAAAGTGGCCCGTGTGGTAAATAGTGAATATGGCCCAATTTATTATTATTATTATTATTATTATTATTATTATTATTATATATTATTATTGCTGTTTTGTGGCAGACAGGAAATGAGCAACTACTGGAAAAAATAGGAACAAACCCACAAGCCTACCACATTGTTAAAGAATGAGATCATCACATTAATGCTTGCACAGGAAACACACACACACACACACACACACACACACACACACACACACACACACACACACACACACACACACACACATACACACACACACATACACACACACACATACACACACACAAAGAGTAATGTGGAGGTGGAAAGTTGGATGGAAGAGTATAAATAACAAATGCGGTTTAATCTTTAGTCATTTTATATAAGTAAGTTAAACATGTATCACTACACAGCACTGCTGGCCTTCTTTTGGCCTGGACATAATGGATGTTAGCCTGAAGTGGCCCACATGTAAAATAGCAAATATGGACCAAATATCCCAAATCACATGTAGACCTTTTTAGGCAAAGATGTAGTGCTCACAGCAATGTGTAATCTGAATGTAAACCAAAAGTGGCCCACATTTTTGCAGCAAATATGCCCAGTTATCTTAAAACATATCTGTGCCAGTTTTAAGCTCTGGCTAATGTGGGTGTGAGCCTAAAGTGGCCCACATATGATATGGCAAATATGGCACAAATAATTCATAACAATTAGGGCCACTTTTGGCAAATATACGGCACAGTCAGAATTAACTAATCAGGGTGTAAACCTAACATGGCCCACATTTGACATGGAAAATAAGCCCCAAATATCATAAAACAGATGTGGGCCACTTCAGGCTTAGATGCAGCACTTCTGACACTGGCTAATTTAGATGTATGTCTAAAAAGACTACTTTTGGTAGGATGCGACACAGTTGGTACAGGCTAATCTGGATGTGAGGCTAATCTGGATGTGAAACATCCATTGTGGATTGGCCTGCCCTGTGATTGACCCTACGATTAGGGTTTTTAGGGATCAGAAGTCTATTCAGGAAAATTCTCATGCTAAAAGGAGAACTGTTACAATCATTGTTCATTTTTTTATTATTCTTTTGGACATTTCTGCTTTAGACAGGCACATTGGAGAGAGACAGGAAATACAGGGTAGAGGATGACATATGGAGTAAAGAGTCTGGGATGGATTCAAACCCAAAGCCACTGTGCCTAAGTTAGTCTAATGTAGTACATGATACATGCGCTACGTGTTGAGCCACTGGGGTGCCCCTAATCATGATGTGCCCTTGCTTTCATACAGCACGATGCTAGCATTTCTTTTATCTTTTATCAAAATGCCAATCTTGTTTTCTTACTGTGCAGTACAAATACAGTCAGTTGACTTACTATGTTGTGTAGGTAGAGTGTCTGAGTGAGAAGCGTTTAGGTCCAAACTCTTTTTATGGTATTGGAATGTGTCTTTGAATATTTGGCTGAGATAATTTTGAGTTGCTGTGTGTGCAAAACATGAGTGCAAGACAAATTTCTTCTTGGGACAACAAACTGTGCCATAAAATATGATATCAACAAGCCACACTGGGTGCTACCAGGCAGTGTCATCTAACTTCTAGACTGCTTCAGAAGTGACCCTGAGGGTGATATTCTAACACACACACACACACACACACACACACACACACACACACACACACACACAAACAAAGATTTAACAGGTTAAATATTGTCATTTACATTTATACAACTATGAATAACAATATCTTTAAAGATTAAAAAAAGATAATACTAATTGACACTAATAAATGAATTGATGACTGAGTAAGTAAATGACCGACATATCAGCACTAGCTGCTATGGGAAAACAGTTATTAATATGTTATTTTGATATTATCAACTGATTAATAGAGTTATCTAATTCAGCAAATTGTTAGCTAGCAAACACATCAGTTTGCTATTTGAAGAGAAATTATTTTGACTGTTCAAGTGTAACTTTTGCCATCTCTGGCATTTCATGGAAAATATTTTAAATTAAATGTTTCTGCAAATAAATTGGCTGAATGAATCTTGCTAGCTAAATAAGTTTGCTAACTCAACCGTAACACTAACTAGTAGTTAAGGCATATACAGGCCGCTCATCTTTTGTGCCATGGGGACTCTGTGTATCGTCTCTGGTAATGTCACATTTGCTGCCTTTTAGGCATTGCGTTAAAAAAAGGTTTGAATTTGTCTTACATTGAGGAAGAGTGAGGGCAAACTAAAAACGATTTAGGAGCAGTGTAGATGAGAGAATAAATATTCCGGAGTTGATACTGTAAATGCTATGTTGTTTAAATTTGACATTTATAACTCTGCGACATCCACGTCCCATAAAGGCAGCACATAGCCCAGTTACAAACTGAAAATACAGCAGTAAAATGATACACCGTCTCATCTCCTCATGGTAGAACTACCTGCTGAAAAAACAGCATAGACCAGCATGAATTCCATGCTTTTTTTGGTGCTGGTTTAGCTGGTGGGCCAACTGTGCTGGTCTACCTACACATGAAGCTGGTCCACCAGCTTGGTCTTTCTGTTTAAGAGGTTTCACCAGCAAGGTCTCATTCTTTATGGTGACCACCATAGCAGTACCAAAACAAAACATGTTTGTAACCAGCTATGCTGGTTTTACTAGCAGGGTTACAGACCTGTGTGAAGTTGCCCCCCACCCAATGCAAAACGTTGTTAAAACAGTCTCAATCATTTGTGCTGGTTGTGCCATAAAAATTTTCGTTTGTGCTGCTTCGGTTTTTGAGATATTAAAAGAATATTAATAGGCCATTCTGAGGTCACTCAGCCCCCCACATGCTCCAAATTCACACCAAATATTCTCATTTATTTGTGCTTTGTTTGTGCTGGTACAGGACGGTAAAAAACAAAGCAGTCAAACATTATGAACAGATCAACCTTTCAAGTCTGTAAACAGCATTACTTTATATTTGTATGAAGTTGAACTTCTTTTTTCTGTGTCGCTGAGATCAGACCCCCCCCGCTCCCTGTTGCTCTCTGTCTCACAACCCCAGTTGAACTGAATGATGACGACAGTATTTAACTCATGTCTTATTATGGCATAACAATAAAATAATAATTATTTATATCATTATAATTTGACATTCATGTTTGTATAGATTGTACATAATTCTGCGCTAACTAGTTTTATTGCTATATGACAGTAATATTTCATTAACACTAACAATAATGCACAAATTACCATATGCTTTCACCTATCAATTCAAAGCTTTTATGAGATGATTACAAAGTAACAATGATAGATCGTCCATTGCAAAAAGTCATTAAATTCATACCAACTTTTAGATGGGAATAAGGCATCACATGTTTTATTTGTAGAAAGTTGGTTCAGGATTTATTTCTTGATGTATTTAAAATTTAATTTTTATTATCCCATAAGTATTATAAAATTAGTCGGCCTGCATTATGCTTTTGCCATGTAATGGTTTGTGTCCTGATGTTTCTGACCTTAACATTCAGTGTGTGTATGTTACAGAAATTTGCTGGTGGGCATAAAATATAGAATTGGAAGTGCACTGTCACCAGTAAGGTAAGCTGCCCATACATTTGAAGTATCAATGTAAAATGTTGGTTCTTATTTCTTTTACAGAGTACCTGGCTATTGACAAAGTACTGTATACAGGTTGACTAATTCTCAAAGACTAGTTGGTGTAATTATTGTGTCATATAGAGGAAAAAGTGGAATATCACTCGCAGCAATTTAAGGAAATGGGCTGTTTAAAGAGTCACCCAGTTGTTTGAAACTTTGAATGATGAGTACAGTAGTGTTGAGGATAATACTGAAATACTGAAGAAGAATATAGTGTTGACAATGAAGTAGTCACTTCACGCTTTGATTTGCCACCAAATTGTGGATCAGAGAGTAATGGGGAAAGTGAATCAAGAAGTGACAAGGATAGCCATGTTGATGAAAGGGGGGATTTTCCTAAAGATGATTTAGCAGGTTGTTTGAAAGACTGGGCAACACATTTTGATGGTTCATTGATTTCTCTGCCTGCCCTTTTGTCTGTACTGAAAGCACATCCAGTGGGAAACTGAAGCAAACGGCAATGGATATATCCTCCTTTAGCTGTTGCATTATATCTTCAACCATTATCTCAAGCCTTCTTGGTTGTGTCTGAGAGCTGAAATCCTTATTTTTTGTTGCTGATGTTGGCATATAATTGTATAACCACTGGGGAAGTGGTAGCTCAGTGGTTAAGACATTGGACTTCTGATCGGAGCTCTTCAGATAACAGTTATCGCCCACTCATTAAGCTTGGTAACAGATAACAAACTAGAGAGCTAGGAAGAAAAAGATACAAACTGCAAGTGAGAAATGTGTGCTCAGTGATTTCTCTACAAGCTGGAGTTACATCAATGTGTCCTGGTTTCACCTACATGAGCATTCACTTATGTTCTGATTAAAAATATATTCCATGTACTGTTACAAAATAATCATGCTTCAATGCTCTCTCTTCATGGTTGAAATACATTTCAAAGTCATTATTAGGCCTTCGATGGACTAAAACCTTCCTTAGCACGCTGTAACACACACACACACACACACACACACACACACACACACACACACACACACACACACACACACACACACACACACACATATATATATATATATATATATATGGGGCGGCTGTGGATCAGGTGGTAGAGCGGGTTGTCCACTAATCGTAGGGTTGGCAGTTTGATTCCCGGCCCACATGACTCCACATGCTGAAGTGTCCTTGGGCAAGACACTGAACCCCAAGTTGCTCCTTATGGCAAGTTAGCGCCTGCATGGCAGCTCTGCTACCATTGGTGTGTGAGTGTGTGTGTGAATGGGTGAATGAGACACAGTGTAAAGCGCTTTGGATAAAAGCACTATACAAGTGCACCGTTTACCATTTATATACACACACACACACACACACACATATATATATATATATATATATATATATATATATATATATATATATATATATATATATATATATATATAATGTGGCCCAGATAAGTTATGGTATATTTGCTTTATTCTTGATTCTTGGCTTGTACAGTGGCCTGCTTGTGGACCAGATCTGGCACACAGGAGTGCGTTGCCAAAATGCCACCATTCCATGCAGCATATGGGCCGCAGAGAAAGTGCTGTGTCTGGGTTCCCTTTGTCTGTTTCTGAAACCTAATCAACTGATCAAAGCATCCGTCTTTCGTTTTACATTAAAGAATACACACTTTCTCTTCTTCTTTAACTTTCGGTTTCCGCTGAAATGCGCGCGCGCACACACACGGGGTTGGGCGATACTTAACCAATCATAAAAGACTTTGTGTGTGTATGTGTGTGTGTGTGTGTGTGTGAGCTTCCACAGAACAGACCACATATTGCAGTGAAGAGCACACGGGAGAAAACACTCACTCACACGCACACACACACACACACACTCTCTCTCTCTATCAGGATCATCAGAGAAAAGAACGTTCAAACCCATCAGGTCGGTAAGTACCGGAGCGCACACGACTTAACCCGGTTTATGCGAAAAGGGGAGTTTGTGTGTTTGTGTTTGTGTGTGCGCGCGCGTGTGTGGGTGTGTTTGTGTTTGTGTGTTTTTTTTTGTGTGTGTGTGTGTGCTCGTGTTTAATTGTAGCTTGGTTATTAAGTGGAATTCTGTCACACCAGATGTTTTTATATAAAACACATATATATAAAAAAACAAAACGAACCGTCTTTGTTCAGCACGGTTACTCAACGTGGACCATGGTTTAAGGGGAAATTAGCTAATGCATGCTCAAACGGTGCTCTGCAAGTCGCCTGGTGACGTCATGGGCTGACGCGCTTCTCTGTTGAATCGGCACCCCTATTTGCATATGAAAACGTGTTACATGAAGAAGGAAGACACATGGAACAGAACAGAAAAGCGCACATTTATCAGAATAGAGATTAATAGATTATAATTTTATTTCTTATAGATACAAGAAGTCTTTCGTTCTGTTTACAAAATTCCATCATTTCTATCGAGAAGGCAGACAATGAAGCAGACGAGACGACAAATAGAGATGAACTATCACAGATGAGTGTAAATCCAAGAACAAAGAAGTGGGAGGGTGATCAGTGATTGGTCACTGGGAACAGTTGTGATCAGTGATTAATCTTTGTGAATGATGGTGATCAGTGATTAGTCTTTGGGAACGATGGTGATCAGTGATTAGTCTTTGGGAACAATTGTGATCAGTGATAACTCATTGGGAACAATGGTGGTTCATGATTAGTCTTTGCGAGTGATGGTGATCAGTTATTTGTCTTTAGGAACAATTGTGATCAGTGATTAGTCTTTGGGAACGATGGTGATCAGTGATTTGTCTTTGGGAAGGATGGTGATCAGTGATTAGTCACTGACTTTAAATACTTGAAGTGAGTCGAGTGAACCTGCAATCTCACCTTGAATAACCAGCAGCTGTGTCTGCTACTCCCTGACCTTCAGTGTGCTTCAGTGTACTTTGTTACAATGTAAAGTAGTGAGTGTACAGCTTGTGTAACAGTGTAAATTTGCTGTCCCCTCAAAATAACTCAATACACAGCCATTAATGTCTAAACCACTCACTACTTTACATTGTGGCAAAGTGTCATTTCTTCACTGTTGTCACATGAAAAGATATAATCAAATATTTACAAAAACGTGAGGGGTGTACTCACTTTTGTGAGATACTGTATATTATATATTCATTTAGGACCATAGTTTAATTCGGTGCCATAATATTATATATATATATATATATATATATATATATATATATATATATATATATATATATACACACACACACACACACATACACACATTATATATATAAAATATATAATATAATAGTATATATGCATTACTTTTTATGGATGCACAAAAAGCACTGAATTAATCTACAGCCTTAAATGAATAATAAAAACTCCCTTTCACTGCACCTTGTGGTTTCTGTTACTCACTGCATTTAGGAATATTATTTTATTTGTGTTTACTTTTGATCATAATGTTTTAATTAGACATTACAGATCTTACTCATGCTACACTCTGTATCACCGTGTCTACACTGCGAATGAGGAGCAACGTGGTCTCGTTACTAACACATCACTTTCGTTATAATAAACAACAGAACCTACACCACACGTGAGGAGCATCGCGACCTCGTTACTAACACATCACTTCCGCTATAATAAACAACAGCATTTACACTGTGCGTGAGGAGCATCGTGGACTCGTTACTAATAGATCACTTCCGTTATAATAAAATACATAAGTTACACTGAGACAGCATATAATGTCAGTAAAATTAAATGAAATGAAACCTTTTAAGCAACTCGCGACAGCATCACTTTCATGCTCGTGTTACACAAACTCCGCTTTATAAAGTTTATAAATCTTCTCCGCTGTGTTTAATACAAAATGCCCAACAACCTTAGAGGACTTGGAGGTCACACATTTTCTTCCTCAGTCACTTGACGATTTCGCCTCCATCTGATGGTCATTGAGAGAAAAGAAAGTCATGTACGGTGACTCTGGGTATTAGGCTAACGCTAACGCAGTCACATTACGTGTGTATGACGTCATATAGGAAGTGGCTTATACTTCTGGTTAGTAAAAAAAAAAACGCCAGTGTTCCATTTTAGATGATATTACCTTTCTAAACTCCACACACTAGACAGTAGTGCAGAGTGCATAGTGTAAGTGTATAGTACTTCATTTGGGACACAACTTTAGTATTTACACTCCTGTTTTCAGAACAGAAGTAACGTAATGAGTAAATCTCCCCCGTGCTGCGTGCAGACCAGCTAATTCATAATGAGATTTATTAGAACGATTTTCATCATCGATTATTATCCATTTTATCGATTAGTTGTTGCAGTTCTAGTTTTGATTTACAGTGTTCATACGGAATAATTTAACATTAAATATATGTCAGTGGTAACATTCCTGCAACTGAAAATGTTGCATCAGTGTTGTAGGAATGCTAATTAACTTTATACAGAAAGACTCCAAAAACTGATTGCCAAACCAAACATTTGTAGAAATGTACTAATTTAAAATTTTTAGCTGGGGAGTAAATAATGGGTGAGAAAACAGGTATGGTTAGTAATAACAGATCAAGGAACAGACATTTCCTCATTCTATATTTAGTGCCAAGTGTGTTAGTTTGGTGGCAGTTATGATGCGTTATCGTTTCTACAGTAACAGCTCGTTCACAGGGACACAAACGGCGGACGCTCCACATAAACAGACTAAAAGATGCATGTAAACGTTCATATTGTAACGTTTATTGTAAGGAGATGTTTATTTAACATTTTTGGAAGGAGTCTCCAGTGCCACTGCATTTGTGTCACATGAGAAGCTGTGTCCATTCCGTCTTATTAACGTCAAGAGAGAGAACAAAGCGAGTCTGGAGAGGAAACTGTTTATAGCTGCTATAACATAAGTGAGAAATGATTATATAGACTTTCAATGTAACTATAAAGGGATAAAAAGTATGATGTCGTTCTTTGCTAAAAAAAAACTGTAACGTTTGACACATTGCTGTGGGATAAGAGGAGTAAAATAAATCAGTGCTCTTATAAGAAAAGAATCAACTTCGGTGAGTAACTGGAGCTCTTTGCATTGTTGATTATTTTCCTATAACAGCTATCGTCAAGTAAAATCACACCGCATGTACCATTAAAAAAAAATGTAGTAGTAAATCACTTGTAATTATCATAAGGCTTTAAAGGATCTCCCACATATGCAGACCAAAGCAAAAACAAATGCCAGCTGCCTTGGTTTATGCATTTAGGGTACTGTACGCTACTGAAATGATGTCACATTTCTGCAGTGCAGACCAGGAACTGGTTCAGAAACTGTGGACTTCTCCATCAGGATAATTCAGTAACCTGAGAAGGTCTGAGGAGAACTTATATAGCGTGAGACCAGGCAGTGTACAGGAAGTCTTTTCTCTCAGTCTGTGAGAATCTTCTTCCTATAGAACTAATTCAGTGCTGACTAGAATGTAGTTTTGTGGTGTATCATGAGAGCTATTATCAGCACATGATTATATCATTGTCATTAGGTCAAGTTTCAGACGAATTAATTATTATTATTATTTAATTATTTTCCCCCTATGGCTGTGTCTCTTTAGTTGGTCGAGTGTGTCTAGGCAGCTGTAATCATCATGGCATTAGGAGGATGTGGACAGATCTGCAAATGGATCGTCATCCTGTTCAACATACTCCTCATCGTAAGAAGCTCATTAATATTCATATTCACAATAATGAATAATTAATTCGGTTTCACAGTGTTCAACAGTATAAAGAACTCAGATTCGATATAGATGATCTCTCGGTGTCTGTCTCTCTCTGACTGTCTATCTGTATGTCTGTCTGTCTGTCTCTTTCAGTTGGTGGGTATGGCTTTAGTAGCAGCTGGAGTGTATCTGCAATTCAGTGCAATCACACTTGAGGAGTTGAAAACCAAACATTTCATCTTCAGTACGTTATCGTGTTTCGTTTCTGTTTTTAATTACGTACTATACACACATTAATGTAATTGCATGCTAATTGTCTGCAAAATAATTTAAATAAACAGGTAAATTGTTACATACTTTAAAGAAGTAGTGTCCATCCATCCATCCAACTATTTATGAAACCCTTTGTTTCTGTCATCTCTCTGTTTCTCATTCTCTCTCTCTTTCTCTCTCTCGCTCTGTCTCTTGCTCTGTCTCTCGCTCTGTCTCTCTCTCTCTTTCTCTCTCTCTGTCTCTCTCTGTCTCTCTCTGTCTTTCTCTTTGTCTCTTTCTGTCTCTCTCTCTGTATGTCTCTCTCTCTCTATCTCTGTCTTTCTCTCTCTCTCTCGGTCTCTCTCTCTCTGTCTCTCTCTCTTTCTCTCTCCGTGTCTCTCAGTGGTCGGACTATGCATAGCCGTTGGTGTTGTGATTCTCATCACTGCCTCGGTTGGAGATTACGGCTCCTGTAGTGAGAATAAATCTGCACTCAGTGTGGTGAGACACACACACACACACACACACACACACACACACACACACACACACGACAGTGTGTAATCCTTCACTCAAACTGGAAGTAAACAGTAAGTTGAGGTTTTATCATGTGCATGGATTGTGTGGTTTTACACCTGTTTATGATTGAGGATGTGGGTTTTTTTTAGTAAGAACACCTGAGTGGAAAGAGTAACTCAGACATCCTCAAACTGAAAGAGAAGATATGATAAAGGAAGATGAAAACATTTATTCATCACGATTACTGTGGAATATTCATTTTAGCTTGCTAAAATGTTTTCCTCGACAGATCAGTTTGTTTTTTTAAATAGTGCTTTTAGACATGTCATTTCCTCAACCCTGAAATTAGCTCCGGCCCCAAAATGAAAATAACCCAGGTTTTTTTTCAGTGCTCATTTTACGGAAGGCAAAATAGTGCATTAATCTTGCCAGAAATCTGCAATACTTGCGTTATCCAACCTCCATATATAAAATTAATTCAGTCTAAATAGGACATTAAGCGTTAATAGAAAATGCTAGGTAATCTAAGGTGTAGCTAATTGGTAGCTAAGTCTAAAATTCGACTAACAACAATTAATTTTGAATTCAAATTAAAATACCAAGAATTTACTGATGCGCACTTGTTCAAAGAGGAACTTTTGTCAGCGGTATCTATAATATCATGTCGTCACTCTTCTTATGAATATTCAACAGAACAGTGTGTGATGCGTTCACGTTACCTTTTCTTTCTCTGCAGTACTGCTCTCTGCTGGTTTTGCTCGCTGCAGCAGCTGCCATCGGAGGTGGCGTGGCCTTTGTTAACAACAAAGAGGTAAGTGTACATCACTGTAATAACATTACACCTGCTTCTGTCTAGCTGGAGTCTGAGTGCCTTTTTTAAAATTCAGTTCTCAGGCCACGTTGCAGAGTTTTACACCACCATCTATACCCAGTACCTGATTAAAGGAGACATGATCCGAGCCTTCATCCTCAAACTGTTCCACAATGCTGTATGTGCCACACACACACACACACACATATATATAAGTGTGTTTAATGGCTGAAAACTTGACTTTGTGTATGTGTGTGTGTCCACAGTTTGACTGCTGTGGCCTGGGAGGAGTTATGCAGACGGTCATAGGTGTTACCAATATCTGTCCAAAGCAGTCATCCATTCTGGGAATTTCTTACTCCACCTCTTCTGTAAGCCCCACCAAGTGACTTTCTGTATTCTCTTAGCTAGTAAAGTTTCTGCTGTGTTTTATTCCTGGTTTGCAGTTCACACAATGAGTTTAAGCTTTCAGCACTGATTGCAAGAACTAGCTATGTGATTCAAAATTAGTGACAAAAATGTTAACGCAATGCTGTGACTAACTATACAAGGCAATTTCTGAGGTACTCTTTAGCTAAATGATGCTCTGTTTCTGAGATACTCTTTAGCTTATTGATGCTCTGTTTCTGAGGTAATCTTTAGCTAAATGATGCTGTGTTTCTGAGGTACTTTTGAGTTTAATGAGGGTCTGTTTCTGAGGTAATGTTTAGCTAACTGATGGTCTGTTTCTGAGGTACTCTTTACCTAGTGAAGGCTCAATTTTTTTTGGTTCTCTATAGAGAGTAATGATAAGAGTTGTTATAACTTTCTCTTGACACATTTGTGTGCAGAGTTGCCTGCCTGTGATTACAAGCCAGCTGGAGGCCTCCACAGTGCTGACATTTTTTATGGTTATTGCTGGTATTCTGGTGAGTAATAACCCACAAAGAGAAGAAATCAGAACTAACATTGATTTGTTTTTTTTATGCGAGATTGGAGTAACAATCTCAGGATTAGGGTTTAGTCAGATTCAGATTTTGGGTTTAATAATCATCTGCCAAATGCTATAAATGTAAATCAGTGTCAGGTGGTTTAGCCAGAGAGAAAATTTTTCAATCAAGTTTATAGTTGGGGTTATAGACACAGAATTTATAGTGAGGGTCAGGTTTAGGGATTAATCATAGTCACATTTAGGGTTTAGTCAGGTTTAGAGTTTAAATTAGTGTCTGGTTTAAGGGTTATGAAGTTTAGACTGTACACTCATGCTGTCTCTCTTTGTCTGTCTCTCTCTGTGTCTCTCTCTTTCTGTCTCTCCTTCTGTCTGTCTCTCTGTCTCCTTCTTCTGTGACTTTTCTCTGTCTTTCTGTCTTTCTATCTTTCTCTCTGTCCATCTTTCAAACCGTCTCCAGATCATGGTTGTTGTTTGCGCTGGTTTTATTTACCAGCAGCTGTCTCGCCCTGTCGTTGCGTCTCCCCCGTACATCCCTCTCTCCCCGACTCCTTTGTCTCCCTCCTCCTATACCATCTGCTCCACTACTACCTCTCCTCCAGCCTACACCACTGTGGCTGAACAAGTCTGACCTAACATAAAGCAGACTCTCAGGCATACTTATTAAGTCATTCCTCTCTTTTTTGTTTCTCTACATACCTGTCCTTTTCAGAATAATTATGGTTAGTGGATGATTGGTAGAGTTCTCTCTGTCTTCTATTAGTTCACAGTGTTCTACTTGAAACTTTTATCTTTTTGCTCTTCTCTTCTGGTTTTCACTTCTTTCTTTCTCCCTCTCTCTCCTTCTCTCTCCATCTCTCTGGTAGTTCCTGGTGTTGGTCTGCAGTGTTGTGCTCTGCTCCAGCATAAAGAACAGTGTCCACTACACACCACCACTCTTCTACTGACCCACAAAAACTCAACGATGCAGCATGCCATCCTTCTGTCCTCCACTTAATATTCTCATTTTCTCCATCTATGTTTTCGTATCCTTCTCTCATCTTGTCAATCTCCACTTCCCCCCTTTCACCTCCCAGCCTTCTCCTGGATTACATGCAGTCTCATCCTTCTGTCTCTCCTACACCTGATCTTCTCTTGTCCTTCTCTTCTCCACTCAGTTTTCTCATATCCTCCATTACTCTCCCAATATCCTCCAAACTTCTCCTAATCCCTTGTCCTCCACCCAATCTTCTTTTCTCTTGTTCTCCATCACTTCTCTTCGGTCTTCTTCCACTCCTACTTCATGCCCCCCCCCCCACCTTTCTTCACTTCCTCTCTTTTATTCCATCTATTCCTTGTTTTCTCTAGAAGATTTGTCTATGCAAGTGGAAGAGACATCAGCATCGATGTGCCACTGAGGAGAGCAGGCTTAAACACACACACACACACACACACACACATGTGGTGTTTCAATTGAGTTATTTATTTTTGTAGTTAAATGATGCAAAGGAAAATTGTTTATCTTTATCAGTTTTTCACTAAAAGCACTTTTCTTCAGAGGACCAGGCAAAATTCCACTCAAAGCCCAAATCTGTCATGCATTCCTATCATTATCATCCTCAAAAAGATCTAAAATCATAGAAATGTATACATTCCAAATGCCATAACATACACACACACACACACACACACACACACGCATTTTTCAAATCGTTTCCATTTCATAATTTTTTTTGCCTTTTGTTTTTATTGCATTTTTATTAATGCTGTACAAGTTTAGCATTTAGACTGATTACATTTTTAAGTGTGTGAAATGGAGTGTTAATGTTACATTCTCCTTCCTAGAGCATGAAAAATGTATGTTTTTCCTATATTAATAAACTTTGATGTGGACATCACATGATGTTTATAAATAGAGAGCCTTAAAATAAAATTAACGATGTTCTACCAAGAAAACAAACATGGTATTAAGCTTTAAAATAAAAGATTATAGTAAGAACATTAATCCACTTTCTAGTGTTTGTGACCGAGGTTTAAAATGGCTGATGTTCCCACACTTGACTGAGGTGTGTTCTCACACTCACACATACACACCCGCTGCTCAGTCATTATCCACAGACTGTGTTTGTGTGGTAGAAACCAACAAAATGGACTCCTGCCAAATGTTGAAGTTTCCCTCAGGCGAAGACCAACGTTGCTCAGCTAGATGCCTTAACAATGCTGAAGTGTGTGAACACAAGCAGAACATCACACACATGTTACAGAAAGGACAATGAAGTCACTGTGTACAGAATGTGGGACATTATCGTAATAGTAAAGTCCAAAGATTGTAGTGGTTCAGTGTGTGGCACTTTGGGTTTGATGGACAGTGGTCAGTCAGTGGTTAAGGCTTTGGAGTACTGATCAGAAGGTTCACGGTTGCGAGTTCAAATCCTGGCAGCACTGTTGGGTTTTGGTTTAGGTATTAGGTTTCAGAGTTTGTGCACATCTACATTGCTTTATACAGTGCTGAGGAGAAGTATTTGCTGATTTCTTCTGTTTTTGTGCATATCTTGTCCTAAATAGTTTTAGATCTTCAAACGAAATACAACATACAACAAAGGCAACCAATAAACACACAATACAATTTTTATTTTTATTGAATAAAAAAAGTTATCCAACACCAACCACCCATGTGAAAAACTAATTTCCCCCTTAAACTTAAAATCTGGTTCTGCCAACTTTAGCAGCTTCTGATATCTGGAGATCAGTCTTTCACTTAATTCTAGGACTAGGGCTTACTCCTATGCTTTGGATCGTTGTCTTGCTGAATAATCCAGTTGCGCTTGAGTTTGAATTTACGGACTGAAGACCGGACGTTCTCCTTTAGGATTTTCTGGTAGAGAGCAGAATAACGAATAATCATTTGGCAAATCTCACGCTGACTTCAGCTAGATTTGAGGAGCTGTCATCAGTGAAATGACTTGAACACAAACGAAGCTCAGAGTTGAACTTCTGTGGTATCGTTTTAAAAATGAATCCTAACCACTGATGCTTTACATCCTCGCTGTTTGGGAGTCCATGCAAAGTGGCTTTGCTTTTGCAGCACAGAAAACAATGTCTTCTAGACATGAACCTAAATCTTTCAGGACACAACCTCACCTGTAGTGTTTGAGGCTGGGTCAGAGTACATGTTGTTCACGAGCAGCCGATGAAGACCAGAAGTTATTTTTGTTACAAACCTATGTAGGTTAGTACAGGAAGTAAGTTGTTTCATGAATCCTTATATAACAAGAAGACATCTCTGCTACTTGAAAAGATAATTAAGAAAGAAAAACTATTTTAATTAATTAGATAATTAATGAGTTTAGATCGTGGTTCCAGTTTCAGTATTTCTGAAACATAATTGGCTACTTGAATGTGTAGGTGTTCCTTATAAACGGGATGGAGAGTGTATATCACGAACTCTGGAATGCTTTAAGGACACCGATCCTCACATGCATGTTTGGTTTTTGGTCTTCAGTCTCCAAAGGATGGTCGTATGCAGCACATACATACAGCGGAAGTCAAGCTGTACGTTCTGTAAGTCATTGTGGATTAAAGGCGTCTGCCAAATGCCATAAATGTAAATGTAAATATAAACTGGGATTAAACTCAGGGATGTAGGACAGCAGGGTGGAAACCAGGATCTGGATTTGCAACCAAATATTAAAAATGTATCTAAAAATTTCATTTAAGATCATGTTTATTTCATTACTTTTGGTCCCTTAAGAAGGTAATTGTGTAAGTGAATGATTGCAGTTCTCTAAACCAAGCTAAAGATATAAAAACATTCATCTGCAGTGTATCTTAATGTAAATAAAGACACCAGACTGAATTACAAGGTAAATTACAGTGATATTTATAGAGAATATGAGTTATAGAGACACGGCATGTTCAGCAGACTTTGACTAGACAATCCAGAATTCACATAAATTCCAGTAATGTCCAGTGTGTTCATTTATTTATATTTGAACAGATACTGAGGATGAGTTTATCCACTAGAGGGAGCTGTTCCCGTCTAAACCCCCTGTTGGGCGGGTTAGAGGGCGGGGACAAGGGTGCGGTTGTTGATTCATACTCTTCTGAGTTGCTAAGTGACAAGAGGAGTTGTTTTCAAACTTCAGGGCAATAATGAACGTCTGGTGTTCATTCTCTCTCTCTCTCATTCTCTCTCTCTGTGTATAAAACATTCCATTCTAAGGACACACACACAGAGAGAGCGAGAGAGAGAGAGAGAGAGAGAGAGATAGATGTTGTAACCATGGAAATACAGAACTCACCATGGAGACGTCTGGAATGTAAACGCCACATGTCACTTCCTGCACTTTTACCTGCAACCATTTTATATACATCAATTAATCTGAATCATAGAGATTTTTGTCCAGTTACAGTACTGGATGTCTTGTCTGGCTGCTTCTACTATTTATTAAGATTATTTAGATCATTAGTAAAATTAGTTTTTAATTTATTTTTTAAACTAAAACACCCAACATGGAGATAATTCACACGAATAAATAAAATAGATAAAAGAATAAATATAAAATATAAATAAATTCATTAATTAAAGTATTTTTTAAAAATGCACTGTTCACAATTCTGTATATTCTATTCTTTATTTAATTTTCATTCTGCATTTGTGTTATTTACTCCTATAGTTATTTACTAATATATTCATAATTGTGTTTTTTAAAAATGATTTGTATTGTAGTATTTTTTTGTTAATCTATTTTAGACTATAATTATTTTTAAATAAATTATGTAATTTTATGTATTCTTTCATTTCTTTATTGTTTCTTTATTTTCTTGTCTTTATGTTAATGAGGGGCCTGTCAGTCAAGACATATTCTGACATAATTTTGCATATTTTGCATTGATCTATTTAAATAAAAATATTTTTGTGTGTGTGTGTGTGTGTATGAGTGTGTGGGGGTGGGGGGATGGGGGGGTTGGTAGTTGCTGATGGAGAGTCTTGTGAAATCTTGTCTGACGGGATTCTAAATTCCTTTCCTCGGTCATCAGCAGGGTGTGTGCTGCTGCAGGGAAGTGTGTGTGTGTGTGTGTGTGTGTGTGTGTGTGTGTGTGTGTTGTCATCCTGTTTGATACATGCTACACAGATACATTGCATATTGCTCTCATATGTACACGGTTACATTACCTGATGACGGGTTTGTGTATGAGAGTATGAGTGTTGAAACAGACAGAAAGGTATTATGGGTAATCGAGGCCTGCAGGAGCTTGCAGATGAATAGATGTGCAATAGATGAATAGTTGTGTTAGCTGAACGTTGGATGTGCCCTCTCACGTGACCAGTATCTGAAGCTTGTGTAATATCATGTTTATTTATAGGTCTGCCATGATCAGGTGACGTGGCAATTAAGCATGTCGCGTGATATATAAACGACACCTGTGAACTGTGCCGTCAGCCTTATTATCTTCAGTGAGACTGCATGTTGGTCGTTTGTGTAACACTTGCAAAAAACTCTTTGTTTCCTCGCTATCTTTTCCACAAAAAAAGGAGAAAAGTATGAGTGAGAGAATTCAGGAAGTGTGTTATGCCTTTCTCCCGTTTCATCACGGGGAGGATTGCACACTTTCTGTGTGAAGTGTCTAGAGTGGAGCACGCCAGGGCAGCCCTTGAGAGGTTTGACTGTGTGCATTGTAACGCCTTACAATTAGGCAGCTCCGCTCGTGACTTGTGGGTTTCAGAGAATCTCAGGTCCTGGGGAATCTCATATGGATCTGGAAGAGGAGCTGGAGACTAACGCTGCTCTATCTCTTGCTCTTCCAGATCTTCTGGGTCCGGCTCTACGCTAGATTTTGGAGTGCTTGGGAGCTACCTCTCTCCATCGATGGCAGGTAATTTAGAGGGGCTGGCTTTGCCATCCAAGCCATGTAAGGCCACTGTGGCATTGGTGGGCAAGGCCTATGCAGTAGTGGGTCTTGTTTGTGGGTCACTGAAGACAATTGAAGTGTTGCAGGCCTACCAAACAGACCTGCTGAGGGAGCTCGACATACGGCGGCATTCAGCCAGTTCGTACCCTGTTGTGTACCCAGCGCTAGTGCAAGGGAGGCACAGAAGGTGAGTACAGCAGCCCGCCTCCCCCCGCAGATAGCCATGGGAATTGGGCCGCCACAGTCGCAGCCTGCTACTAGGCCTGATCTGAGAATAGTCATAAAGGCCAAGCAGAAAATGGAGGAGCGGTCCTGAGGGGCTATGGAGGAACGTATCAGGGGACTTGAGGTTGTTAGGGCAGTTAGCCCCCAGTACTATAGTAGGGCCTCCCTATAGCCACGCATATCAATATCGGGTTCTTCCCTTTAGGCTAGCTTTATCCCCTCGCACCTTCACAACGTGCATGGATGTCATTCTGACTCCATTGTGACTCCAGAGCATCCGTATACTAAACTACCTTGATGACTGGTTAATTCTAGCACGATCCAGGGTACTGGCAGTTCAACATTGACATGTTGTTCTTGACCACATGAAGAGCTTGGGGCTCAGGTTGAACCTCAGAAAAGTATGCTTTCTCCAGTGCAGTGGACAACTATTCTAGGGGTTATAAGGACTCTACTACAGTGAGGGCATTTCTCTCCCCAACATGCGTAGGGTCGAGCCTATCAACATTGAGCAAGATAAAGCTGGATATTGGCATCCCCTCTAGTCTCTATGAGAGACTGATGGAGCTTATGGCAGCAGCAGCCAACGTCATACCATTGATAGTATGGCAAAGGAGACTGTTTCAGTGCTGGCTGAAAAGTTGTGCGTTTGGTCTGAGGATGAAACCTCTGAGATTAATCAGTGTCACGTGGCGATGCCTACGTGCTCTAAGAATTTGGAAGTGTCCCTGGGTTCTAGCCTTGGGTCACAATCAAGAAGTGTCTTCTTATCGCAAGACAGTAATGACAGACACCTCCCTCACGGGCTGGGGCACAATCTTAGATGGCATATAAATTGGAGTGGCATATAAATTGCCTAGAAATGCAGGCCATATTTCTAGCACTGAAATTCTTTCTGCCTCAATTGACAGGTCACCATGTGTTTACAGACAACACAGCGGTGGTCTCATATATCAAACACCAGGGAGGATAATGTTTGCGCCCCTGTTTAGGCAGGTGCAACTAATTCTTCTCTGGGCAGAGGAAATGTTTTTGTCAGTGAGTGCAATGTACATTTTGGGCAACTGGAATGTGGGGGCAGACATCCTGTTGAGGCAGGGGCTGAGGCCCAGGGATTGGTGGCTTCACCTACAAGTGGTAGAGTCCATATGGCGGAGGTTTGGGCAAGCAGAAGTGAATATGTTCGCCTCCGAGGAGATAGCACACTGCCTGCTATGGTTTGCCCTCACTCCTCCCACACCATTAGGGTTGGACACCATGGTGTACACGATCCCCCAATTGCTCTGCTCCCACAAGTTCTAGCAAGAGTTCGTCAAGAGTGTCTACGTCTGCTGCTAGTAGCACCTTATTGGCCAGCTCAAATATGGTTCTCAGAGACAATATCCCTGCTAGACAGCACTCCTTTGGAGATTCCCATCTTCAGGGATCTACTGTCTCAAGCCAGAGGGCTGATTTATCACCCTCGGCCAGAACTATGGAAACTGGGGGTGTGGCCCCTGAGGGGCTACAGCTCATAGATTCTGGTCTCACAACTGAGGTTGTAGAGACCATTTTGAATGCTAGAACACCATCCACAATGAAATTGTATGCACTGAAGTGCAACTTTTTGTCCTGTGGTGTGAGGAACGTCAGCTAGACCCAGTAAACTGCGCAATAGCTACAGTCTTGGAGTTCTTACAAGAACGTTTCTCAGTGGGGTTGGCTCCTCCTACAATCAGGGTCTACATGGCTGCCATTTCGGCCAGCCATACCGCTATTGATGGAGCCTCTGTATGGCAACATCCTCTAACTTCGAGGTTTATGCATGGTGTCAGGTGACTGAGGCCCATCTGCAGAACACGCATACCTTCCTGGGACCTTTCTGTGGCCCTGGAAGGTCTTTCAGGGGCCCCATTTGAGCCCTTAGGGTCAGCCTCAGAGAAGCTTCTGACTCTAAAGGTAGCTCTTCTGCTGGCCCTGACATCTCTCAAGCGAGTAAGAGTTCTACAAGCTCTCTGTTGCCCCTTCCTGCCTTGACTTTACCCCTGGATTAGCCAAGGCCTTCCTGTATCCTAGGCCGGATTATATTCCCAAAGTGCCTACATTGACTGCCCAGCCAGTAGTATTGCAGGCTCCGTTCCTCATACCAGAACAAGAGATATTGCAGCGACTGTGTCCAGTAAGGGCTCTCTGTACTTACGTCCACCGCTCCGGCCAGTGGCATAAATCAGAGCAGCTGCTGGTCTGCTTTGGCAGCGACAGTAGAGGTGATGCTGTGTCAAAGCAGTGCATCTCTATTTGTATAGTGGAAGCAATCTCTATTGCTTATGAGGTGTACGGTTTCACTACGCCTCTAGGCATAAGGGCTCATTCAACTAGGGGGGTTGCTTCCTCGAAGGCTTTGTCCAAAGGGGTGTCCTTACAGGATGTGTGTGCTGCTGCAGGGTGGTCTATGCCACACTCAGTCATTCGATTTTACAGCCCGGATATACATTCCGGCCTGGGCTCGAGTGTCTTGCAGTGGCCCTTGGGCTCGACTTTTTTTGAAAAGGCCGTACTCTCAGTATGATGGAGTGAGTATTCTTGTTCCCACAGTGTTCAGCTAACGCAATGTGGAGTTCCCTTTGAAAGGGAAAGTCTGGGTTACGCATGTAACCCTGTTCCCTGAGAAGGGAACGAGACGTTGTGTAGCTTTGTCATACTTGGGCATGCCTGTGAATTGTGTCTTTGCTTCAGATAATAGAGGCTGATGGCGCGGATCACAGGTGCTGTTTTTATATCACACGACATGCTTAATTGCCATGGCACTTGATCACGGCATGCCTATAAATAGGCATGATGTTACACAAGCTTCAGATACCAGTCACACGCTAGGGCGCTTCCCACTGCGTTCAGCTAACACAGCGTCTCATTCCCTTCTCAGAAAACAGGGTTACATGCGTAACCCAGACGTTTTTGTGAAGCAAAAACAACAACAACAAAAAACAAACTAAGATAAATCATGTCAGAACATTTTCCACTCTCAATGTGTAATTACGACGTATAAAAATTAAGTGAAAAACAATCATAAACATTTTAGGAAAAAATAGGAAAAATAAAAAAGTTACAATAACCTGGTTGCA
>NC_071266.1:29387423-29392423 GCF_023375685.1 Ictalurus furcatus
ACGACAAAACTGTCTTTCACTGCATTGCTACATGTCATCTCATTATCACCACAAGTCTGAATTAGGGAACGACTGCAGAGCGGAACATGATGGACAAACAGTGAACCGTTTCATTCCTGCTTACTCGAACCAGACGACGAAAAAGAAAATAAAGAAGATGAGCGTCAATTCCTGTCAAGTCCTATAAACTAGTTCAAAAGTTTTCGGCATTAGCGGATCGATTCACCAAATAAAACTGATCTCATTTGTGTTTCAATTTCTCACATAAACGCACTTGAAGACTCAGTCAGTGCGTCAGTATTTATTTACTGACTGTGCGTGTTAAAGTACGACTCTGAGAGACTTTTGATGAATTCACGACACGGTTATGTACAAGGAAATTTTTTCATCATTAAAACATCTATATGATGAAAGGAAATGAAGCTTTTCTTGCAGCTATAGATGAATTTTTGGATATTTAATTGGTTTTAATAAACAGTAATAAACAGTACATAGGCTGTAAAATAATAATCCAAAAAAAACCTAAAACAGTGCCTTGAGTTTTTAACACCATATTAAAAACTTCTTCTTAAGGGCTATTTGGACGGGATTAGTTTTATATGTGGAGGTGGGGTAATGTAATAATTACCTTTCAATACTTGCCATACTGTGTTATTAAACACTGAGGTGCAGCGCCATGTTGCATACGACGCTCAGGGTTACCGAGATGGGTCATCAGCACGTAAATGATGAAGCCATGCCCATTTTAACAATTTCTACAGAAATCGCCTATCCCGTGCCTATCTGACTTGGCGATAAACATCACAGACTTCCACAGTAATACGTACTGAAAACTAATCCCATCCGAATAGGACTTTATACACGTTAAAACAAGAGCTGTGTTACTTTATTTCTGTAATAATTGTTTTAATACTTTTAAAGGAGACCTATTATGCCCCAGTGTACAGGATATAATATAAGTCTCAGGTGTACCCAGAATGTGCTTGTCAAGTTTCAGCTCAAAATACCCCACGGGTCATTTATTACACCCTGCTGTAAATGCCCCTTTTTGGGTGGAAGCAAAAACGCACTGTTTTCGTGTGTCTCTTTAAATGCAAATGAGCTTCTGTTCCCCGCCCCCTTTCCGGAAGAGGGCTGTGCCTTTACAGCTTGTGCTTTGGATACTACGGCAACAACAATTCAGGAGAACCAGTATGACTGACACCGTAAATACCAGTGTTCAGCCCTGTATGTATGTATGAACCAGAGTCGGACACTGATGAAGGAGAGACGCCGACAGGACAGGAAGCGTTTTCGGGTTAAAAATAAAACTGACGATACAGCTCTGGTCTCAGTGAATACAGTCGGAGACAATGGTAACTTTAGCCGTGGAATCTGCTAACAAGTTCATTTGGAAAGGCGATTTGCAAACATTCACAAAATATAAAGTGCGATACTTATATCTTCTGGATATGAAGCTGAATCACGAACAGTTGGTACTGATCCATTCTTGAGAATCAAGTTTTTAGCAAATCCTGCTTCGTATTGACCCGCGTTCACACAGCAGTCTGGTGTGAAATGATTTAAGGAATTTTTGTGGCACATTTCCTTCGAAAGTGAAACTTCGCCACTGAACATGAAGACTCTTGTGTTCACTTTTACAGCCAAAAACAGACAATTTACAATGCTTATGAAGCTCAGATGTTCTTCTCATCACTGTAGCTGCTCCAGCGCGGAGAACATGTGTGCAGCTCACTCAGGGGAGGAGCTATGCTAATAGGCCAGACTGCGTCACCAGTCGTGGGCGGGGCCTGTTCCAATGTGAATTCACATTGAATAGAAAACACTGTTTATGATTTGAGGGGAATATAAAAAAAGAAGTGGGTGGATTTTACGGTTGTAGGGTGGTTGTGTACACACACTGCTGACACACACTTATCTTCACACAACATGTAAAAGTGAATTTAGCGTAATAGGTCTCCTTTAATAGTAAATGTAAATGCTATAAACACTTCCTACTTCATAGGAGTTCTCGTTCACTTCCCCTTACCTGAGCGTCGCTCTATTACTTTCATTAGGGATCGTGTTGATACTGATGCTAACAGAGCTTTATTATTTCATTCTAATTAGCAGCCATGCAAACGAGCACAGTAGCTAATACTGGTTATTTACTGAAATATTATGACTCTGTAATGGGTGTGAAGAAATCTGAGTAAATATCAGAGCTAATCACCTCAGCTACATGATTCAAGCTGACACTCTACCATATTAAATTGCTAATGCTAATAAATACTAATGCTAATTATTATGAGTTGAAGATGTTTTCTGTCTCTCTTTAGTCCTGGTGGACTACTGGTTCGATGTCCACTGATATTTGGTCTCAGTGGCTTTGGAACGGTGTTCAGTGGAACAATACTGAGCTTCCACCCAACTATCCTGAAGGTACACACACACACACACACACACACACACACACAGAGCAGAAATTAATGCATGCTAGGTATTGACGGAGTGGAGTAATTGTAATAAATCTGAATGAAATGAATGCATGTAGTGTGTGTGTGTGTGTGTGTGTGTGTGTGAGAGAGAGAGAGAGAGAGAGATAGTGAGAGAGTCTGACACCAGACTTATGATTGTGTGTGTGTGAGAGAGAGAGAGAGAGAGTGAGAGAGAGAGAGAGAGAGAGAGAAAGAGTCTGACCCCAGACTTATGATTGTGTGTGTGTGTGTGTGTGTGTGTGTGTGTGTGTGTGTGTGTGTGTGTGTAACTCTGGTGTTTATTGTAAATGTAAAGCTGTTATTATTATTTTGCTATTTTTTGCTGTCACTTATGTTCTTCTATCTCTGTGTGTGTGTGTGTAGATTACCTCCACGCAGTGCAGGCGAGCTCTATATTAGCGTGTGTGTTTTCAGGTATTGGCTTGTTTGTGTTCCTCGCTCAACTCTTCACACTGCCCAAAGGAAAACGCTTCATCTTGTCTGGAGCCTTCCAGTTGCTGGCCTGTAAGGACTCACACTCACACTCACACACACTCACACACACTCTCACACATACACACACACACACACACACACACACACACACACTAGGTCTTGCAGTTCTTCTCATTACTTACTTCACTGATTTCAAGCCCCACCCATGCTTGGTTGCAGTGTAGGTATGTAAAAGGCCAACCAATTGGCACTGAGGACCAGGAAAGGTTTCACTGTTCATTTTTATTTAGCCCCTCCCACTATAATATAATATAACATTTTATATAAAGTGTGTGTGAGTTTGATTAGGACACAGTGCCTGAGATCACAACAGTTGGCACTGTCCCAAATCACTAGAATACCAGGTACAAGTCTGGGTTCCAGATGCTGGAACCCACAGCATCCTCCGGTGGTGAGGAGATGAAAGTAAAATTAATTCAGGATATTTCTAGCAATAAAAAAAGAGAGCATGTATTGTAGGATTCTTTATAGAAACAGAAAGAGTTCCTCCAGAGAGACGACTGAGGATCTCTTAAGAGGTTCTAGATTAGTCTTTTTTTAACCATAATAATTATTTTTTTTAGTCTAGATTTGGTATTTTACAAAAAAGTAACTCCAAGGGTTTCTAGCTTTCTAAATGGATTCAGGGTTTGGAAACTTTTCTGATAAGGAAGTCTTTAAGGGTTCCACCGAGGGACAAACAAATGATTCTTAATCAATAAACAACCCAATCAACCCATCAATCACTTTATTTAACAACACTAGTTGGCCACTGTGCAAATAAATACATTATAAAAAGCAAAAGACTGTCTAAGTTCAACCCCACAGAACTGAAACAACATCACTGCACATTGTAACAGACTCTAAACAGAAAAACAACCAAAGACTAGGTTCTAGAGGTGACTTTTTTTCTAAAAGTTAAATTTTGTAAACTCTTAAACCCCCCCCCCCCCCCCCCCCCGTTCAAGGGTTCTGTGGCTAGTTAAACGTTCTACAGAAAAATTTTAAAGGAGGACTTGGGATCCTTGAAGAGTTCCAGATTTGACATTTATTTTTCTAACGTATATCTTACTTTTTTCCCTAGTGCACTCTTTGAAAGAACAACCATTCAAGGGCTCTTTGACTAGACCAGAGTTTTTAGTTTCTTAAAAAGATCTAGATTTTTAGGATTGTTTTCTGATAGAGGAACACACAGGTGTTGGGTGCTACCTAATTACCAAATGATGGAACACACAGCACCCTCTGGTGGTGAGGAGAGCAGTATCTGGCAACAGCAGCAACAGCAGCAACAACAACAACAACAACAACAACAACAACAACAACAACAACAACAATAATAATAATAATAATAATAATAATAATAATAATAATAATCTCTCTCTTTCTTTCTTTCTTTCTCTCCATCCATTTATCTCTCTCTCTCTCTCTCTCTCTCTCTCTCTCTCTCTCTCTCTCTTTTTGTCTGTCTCACTCTCAGGTCTGTGTATTATGATTGCCGCCTCTATCTACACTGATATTTTCCACAAGAATGAAAAAGGATGGTATGGTCCAAGTTTCATCATAGCCTGGCTCTCCTTTGCTCTCACCTTTGTCTCCTGCGCCATTTACTTCGTACTGCGCAAGAAAACAACCTGAGGAGCTCACATGCTCCTACACACTCCTACATGCTCCTACACACACACACACACACACACACACACACACACACACACACACGGCTTGATCAGGTGCATGTCACTGTATTGTAGAAAGAGAGGATTGTTTTTCATGCATAAGAATCATTTGCATGAATTAATTATGCACATAATTAATCATTTAACTGGAAAATGGTGCAGTAAGAGGGGAAAAAAGAAAATCAGAAAAGAGGGACAAAGTGTGTGTGTGTGTTTAAAATTGTAAACAAACAATGGATTAGTTCTTTAAAGTAAATTAAAATTAAGCTGTCACATTTGTGGGGAAAATTCTTAGATTGAAAGATTTATTCTATAACGTATTGTACCACTTTTATAATGTTAGAAATATTTTTATATTCTGGGTGAATATGAATAT
>NC_071266.1:29397423-29452423 GCF_023375685.1 Ictalurus furcatus
TATTATATACACTAATGAAATCTAATCTCACAGACAGGCTGTCAATCATGCTGCTAATTAGAATATTAGGCCACACCCACTATGACAATTCTCACCTCAATGGTTCAGTTAAAATGTTAAAGTTTAGCCTTATACAATCTGCATTTTTGTACTGCAGTGACACCCCATGAACCGTTCTGTCCCCAATAACCCCTCCCCATACCCTCTGATCCCATAACCCCTCCCACATGCCCTCTGACCCCATTCATCCTTGTCTATGTTTTCTTCACAGCAGCTCCAGATCCCGGCGTGGAAGGTGGGGAAGATGAAGCGGTCGTCCCCGGTTTCCCAGATAAACTGGGTGGAGCCGTTGGTGAACAGGTCCGACGGAGTGCAGGTGCGCCGGCGCAGAGTAGAACACAGCGGCTTTGGAACTTTCTGGACCCCCGAGCACCAATTAGACGCAAGCAGGGTGATGAACGACAGGAAGAGAGAGAACAGTGTCTGCAGGAATGACAGATGAGGAGAGCGCAGACGAGAACAGCACGCCATCTATACACACACACACATACACGCACACACACACACACACAGACAGACACACACACATACACACACACATACACACACATTATAATATTATAATTACTTTTACTCTCACTTACGTTATAGCAGCTATAAACACTCGCTCTCTCACCATCCTCTCTCTTTCTTTATTCTCTCTCTATTCTCTCTTTCTCTTTATTCTCTCTCTCTTTATCCTCTCTCTCTATTCTCTCTCTCTTTATTCCATCTCTTTATTATCTCTCTCTCTCTCTCTTTATTCTCTCACATTAATAAGATAAATAATCACAGTGTGTGTGTTAGAGAGAAACAGTAAAGAAGTGAAAACTCTGTGATGAAGATGTGGGAAAACTTGAAGTTCCAGCTTCACCTCTGACTGTTACACAGTGATGACACTGGAGACTCCTTCCTTACACATTATATAAACACATTTCTCCTTACAGAACACTTCACCATATCAACTTCAACTATTACACAAGGTTTTTTTTTTTAAACTATTACACATTTTTTAATCTGTCTAGGCGGAGGGTCCACTGTACACATCCCTGTAAATGTGCTGTTACTATAGAAACCATAATGTATTAGAACAAGTCCATTAATATAAACCTTTGATTTGGGCTTCAGCACCTCGTCACTCAGTATTTTACTGTAATACCAGCACACATGCATAATGTATTATATATATATATATATATATATATATATATATATATATATATATATATATATATATATATAAAATAATAATCATAATCCAAAAACAAGCACAAAGACTTCACAACACAGTAGCACCAGGAAAACAAAAACTAAATGAACTGAAAGCACAGTTTAGTTTAGTAGAAGTCTAAGACAAGAAATAGATCAAGGAAAAAATATATGTGGACAAAATCCCTTTATACAAATAAACACAAACACATGAAGTTATATTAGTTATTGTTAGTGTTGTATATCACTCACCTTCTCTGTATATCTGAGAAAATATGTTCAGGATAACACTCAGCTCCTGCATCATCTGGATAACACACACACACACACACACACACACACACACACACATACATAATCCACATTTATTCATCAAAACAGATTAAATCGCTGTGCTGCAATCTGCTTTAGATCATTCATTCTCTCTCTCGCTCTCTCTCTCTCTATCTCTCTCTCTCTCTCTCTCTCTCTCTCTTTCTCTCTCTTATATTGAACATATTGTTATTCTGATGTCAGACTGATGGCTCCATCTGATGGTACGTAATGAAACCCTTGAAGTTGTGTAAATATGATATAAATATAAATTGCACAAATCCCGAAAGTCTTACACAAAATTGCTCAATATTTTACACTGTTTCTCCGATGCAATATAATTCAGTTCAGTGCAATTCTATTCACTGTTCATTCAGTTATTATAATTAATCTTGATGTTTCTTCATGGTGTTTAAAAGATTGTGTCTCATCACCAGTTTGAGCCAGGTGTGCTTTTTATATAGCCGGTAACGTTTATGGATTCAAAGGCTGCAGATAAAAACCCTGCTAGTTTGAAGCCGTAGCGGTGCTTACCGACGATGTCCTGACATTCACAAAGAGCTCAAGTCAGACAGCACAGAAAATCACAGGCACACAGCTCTCAAATGTACAGTTCGTTTACTTCACATGCACGTGTCAGAAGGTGGGTTGCATCATTAAAGACTGAAAAAGAGAAAAGCTCTATAATTATCGTACAGTCAACATAATTCGCAAGCCCCAATCTGATTCCTGGAGGACACACACAGGGTGACGACAGGAATCGAACCCCCAACTCTGGAGGTGTGAGGAAAACATGCCATTAACCCATAAACACATTAGACCTCCACTCTCTTAGTATTCCTCAAAATATTTATTATCAACAATACAACAAGAAATAAGTATCCAATTTCAAATAATATCTGTTAAACAATTGCCGCAATTGAACTAAGAGCCCATCTGAAAAAAAAAATTTAATTAAGTAAAATGATATTTATTGATCAACATACAAAGTTAAAATGTTAATTTTGCTGAACATTAGTTTTGAGAAATCACAGACATTTATTATGCTGGAAAAGAAACACGATCAGCTTGAAATTGTATTGGCTTTACGCATTTTTATGTGGATAAACATTCACTCAGGCGTAGTCTTCTTCCTCTTCCTCTGTGAATCCACTTTTAACTGCTGCTTGAATGCTCTTTGTCTCTTCTGGAGCAGCAGCTGGAAGAATGGCAAGTAACTCTTTGTCAATCTTCTCCAGTCTTGCATCACTCTTCCTTTCAAACTCATCCTTATTCTTGAGCACAAGGCGTAAGATGGCTTTCTGAGCCTCATCACAGGACTTCTGTAACTGCTGACGTTCAGAATGAAACTCTGGCTTTTCCTTGTCCATGGCCATCAGTTTCCCCAGAGAGCTGACACGATCCATTAGGTGCTTGGTGGACACCTCGGTGTAGGTTGTAGCAATCATGTTGACAAGGCTGGCAATGTTAGTGGCTTGAAAGGCTTGATTGTAGAGCAGATCCTTGGAGAAGAGCTTTGAGTTGTATGAAAGTGATTGTGTCTTCTCAGATGTGGAGACAAAATCCTTAAGGGTTCTGGTCAGGCTGGTTTTCACAATGTTGGAAACCATCTGAAAGAAGCGAACCATCTTCTCCCACTGCTCCTTCACTCTCCCCATGGCATCCATACCTTTGACCAGCATTTTTATGGTGGTGTTAAAGTCTATCTCTTTGACCTCACAGTTCCTCATGGTGATCAGGATATCAGTCAGCTCCTTTTGGTTCTTCTCCATGTTCTCTACACTTTTCTCATAGGTCTCTCTGGTCTTGTCAAGTTGAGTGCGGCTCTGCTCTATGCGGAACCTAGCATTGTCTGATGCCCTTTGTGAAGCGCTCATTGTCTCAGATTTACTTTCTTCTTTATACATCATTGGTGGTTTGGGTGCCAGGGCAGGAGACTTTGTGATGTCTTTACTTTTGCTGTCGAAAATGCGAGCTGACTCAGTTAGTTTTCTGATCCTTTCGATCAGCTCCTCTGTTTTGGCATCTTCACATTTCCCCTCTGGTGCATACATTGCTAGCTCTGCACAGATGCTAATACCTTCATCACAAAGCTTCATCACATAGCTTTTTGCATAGCCCGTTAGGATTTCTTTTAAACTCTCCTTGATTCTGGTAAACTGTCCTTTCTGGAAATCTGTTACTGTAGCTTTATTCTTTTGATCATACAAGTCTTTCCAGTTAATCATGTTCTCCTTCACAAACTTCTGAATGTTCTCTGTGCATTTTAGGATTTCTGCAGACTTGCTATAAATATTGATTTCATCAATACTATCAGCAGCAGAATGTGGCCGTTGTAACTGACAAGGCCTTTGTAACTGACCAAACATTTGTTTTTTACCATTACAGATTTGGTTCTTCGGATGATATTCCATGGTTGTTAGTCCAACAACAAGAGTGTTGATGCTCTCAGTCAAGCCTGCAACAAGATCCATACCCATCATGTCCCATCCATTGGGTAGTGAATCCATTGCTTTGTTGTAAATTTCATGTGCTTGCTTCAGTTCCTTTTCCATGGCTTTCATTGCCTTCTCTGAGCGTTTAGCAGCTTCTTCTGAAGACTCTTTCCTCATCTTGGCCTCATCCAGTTTTTTCTTGACAGCATCCAGCTCCTCCCCATAAAAGTGCTCAGCATTTACACATGCTTCCAGCAGTTCTTGGATAATATTGATGACATCAGTGAACCGCTTTTCTGTTGCATTGGCCAACTCAAGACAGTCATCTGCAATGACACGAATGTTCTCCAGCTGATCAGGGAGGTGGGCTTGTACAACCTCATCATTGCCTTTAAACAGGATCTTCACAGCCGTCTTCATATAATCTGGAACTGCCATGGTGTGGAGTCTAATCTGATCCATGTTCTTATGGGCCCCGTTGAAAGCCCCCCAGCCGGAGTTACACACCTGCATGAGGCAGGCACGAAATGAATCTGGGTATCTGATGTACTTGTAGCCATCTTTAGGTGGGTTCTTGTTAATGGAGAAATCTGTTTTAGAGGAGATGAAGACCAGCTCTCCCAGGATGGCTATGGAGAGTGGAGCAGGAGTCAGATACTCCTCCCAGTTGGCGTACGGCTGCATCACAAGCTTGGTCTGGTTTCTCATCTCCTCTGCTGTGGTGAGGCTTTGATTTTTCTTTGCAATTTGGGAATCCATGGCTTCCTTGTTCCTAATATAAAAAAAATAGTAAACAGAATACACAAGATTCATACAAAATGATAAAATCTGCATTGCTCTAATTCTACATCTTTTTACAAAGTTTTACACTGTGTGATTTACAGTCCGATTTTCCTGTCACTTACAAAAACCTCACACCTTAAAATAATTATTTGGGTAACACTGTCTATGAAGCCCATGCTTATAATAAATTATAGCCTCATTTATAATTATTTATAAGCAAGTATTACTGCTCTATAAGCACATTTATAAAGACCTATACTTCGTTATAATAACAGTTATAGCTACATTCATATTATTGTTACTTGCTTTACATGATATAAGAGAATTTCCTTTCAGTTCCCATACTCATAATGCATTATACACCAATTTATAAGTATTAATTATTCAGTCTTATGGTTCCATTTATGTATTAATAAAAGTGCAGCCTGAATTTTTAATTTTATTAAATTATAGTTATAATCACTTATTATTAATACAGATTTATTTCTAGGTCCAATTACAGAATTATTTTGTATTGCTGTTGATAGTTGTGTTGTCCTGCCTTGTAAATACTTATTGTGACTTATAATACAATTAATAACCTTTATAAATGCATCGCTGATGGCTTAAAGTAAAGTGAAAACATAGGATGCAGTTTCCATTATGCAAATGTTAAGAAATCATGAAGATGTGCTTATTATGCATAATAAATGCCTTTAAAATTGTTTAATTATAAATGTAACTACTGAACAATAATGGTTTTAATAAAATAATGAAAAAACATAGTTTAATGCAAACAGATGCAAAAAATTTTTTATGCTAAATACTATTGATATAAATATTTATACATAAATAAATATTGACAAACAAATTCCTGACGTGAAAATATGCCAGAAATGAACCAGTTCATTAAGAACAAGTGGCTGACATGCTGTGTCTCAGAAGGTGCTGCTACTGGCAAAAGTTGTGTTTTTTTACAGAAAAGGTCGCGATCATCTATTAGCCACGCGTCTTCACGTGATACGATTATGCAGGTCAGAGTTCACCAAATTTGAATTTTCATCACATAATGTAGTACAGGACGAAAATTCTACGTATGAGCTTGTGTTTCCGGTCTTCCACTTTCGGATGTGTTTGAATTGAAATCAATGGCGCGTGAAAGCCCAGTGTGACTGCCCCATGACTCTGCCGAGGAACTGGAGGGTTTTTTTTTTAAGGAAGACAGCGTGGATTGAGCTGAGGAGCATCCCAGCATGGCCTGGACACGGTCCTTGAAAAGTATGTAATTTTGTTGCTTTCTGTTTTTAATTTTTCCTTGTAATGTGGAAATGTCTTTTTTGCAGGTAGAATGGAACTCTATTTTTCCACATGTAGCATGGCAGTAATTGTTTTTCATATATAGCATGGCACTGCATGGCACTGACCAGACTGGACCTGGTCATTTGCTGTGGCCTAATAAAGCCATTTGTGGAGATTTGTTTGAGATTTGTGGAGAAAGAATAAGCTACATAATGTTCCATTCCCAACCTCTGTCCTGGCATTCTACAGATTTGAGGCAATATTCTGGATGCTGTACACAAGCGTCAAAGACAATGAGCAGAGTGACCGGCTAAAAGGCACCACTGGCTATGATTGGCTCTTTTATGTAAAGCCCAACAGGAAGCAGCTCTTATTGACATTATTGACATCTTATTGATATTACTACCAGCCTCACCAGAACCTGGTCATCGATGTTAGCCACAAGGTCTAGAATTGTAAATTTTGGGAGTGATTAAGCCATAAGTTCAGCGTATCTGAGCCAGTGGCGCTGCAGCTGTCAGTGATGTGTCACAGGTGGCAGAGAAGAGGCAATGCTATCCAGTGACGATTGTAAACACCTCAACCTCTGCCAAGAGAGACAAAGCCTCAGCTGGGAGAAAACACTGTGTACTGTATTCAAAGGAAGAACGACAGCAAGACTATTTACAAATGCAGGTTTTGTGATGTGTTCCTGTGTACTGTAGTGGACCATCTTTGTTTCAGTGAGTGGGTATGATGTCAAGGACAGACAAGCTCAATGATGCGCACTCTGACTCTTATTTTTTTTATTCAGGTTTTTTTTTAACTTTTGTTCATGTTTTGCATGTACTAGTTTATAATATGCACTTTCATATTTGTTGTAAACACTTATTTTGCCTCCTAAAATCCAATCCCATGTCAATTTACTAACCAAGCTGATATTAATTTGCACAGATAGGGGGTATAATTACTCACAGATTTCAGCTGGTTCCTCACGTTGCTTTTTCTTAGTGTGTTCAATGCTTTTTTCTGTCATTCCACTTTATTACACTTAACTTTATTTATGGACTTTAATGTTGTGAATTCTTCATATTTCCAGATTTATTGAGTTAATATATTTGTCTGGTGAAAATATCATGTGAATAGAGTCATAGGAAATATATTTACTGAAAAAAATGTAGACGTGTCCAATACTTATTTCCCTCTCTGTATACAGAGTTTCGTAATGATATGCCAAGTTGTTCATAAAATACAGCATTTATGTCTAAATTCAAATTGGCCGACATCCAAAATGGCCCACATAATAATTTTTCATATCATTGGACTCGGTATGCCCCACTGAATCTAATGAGACCTTTATGATTTTAGGACATATTGTTCAGAAGTTATAAGCAAAAATGTGCATTTTTCATATGTCATGACCAGAAGGGGGCAATGTTCCAAAATTGTGCAGACACCCTTGAGTCATGATGGCTATGACAAATGATAAGTTTGGTATGCATATGCTAAAGCATTACAGCGATATACCCTCATGTCCATTTTGGCATGCTCGCTGATGAATTCGTCGAAGTGCCATTTGAAAATGGTATGGTTTATCAAAATTCTGTGACTAACTTTTTAGGTGTAAGTGTCTTTAAATGATGTTAGCCAATTTTTGTGTAAATCGGACAAACAGCCTAGGAGTTTGAAAAAGTTGACCCCTAATATGAAAACTAACACTATCTCGTGAACACCAGGTGGTGCTGTTCCAAAACTGTGCAGGTACCATCATGTTATGATGCCCATATTTGGTCTAAATATGCTAAAGTATTACAGATATATCGCATCACGTCCATTTTGGTGTGCTCGCTTTCAAATTCATTTGTACATCATTCGAAAACAGTTTGGCCAACCAACTTGAGTTCAGTCTTTTTGAAAAAGTTCCAACTTTTTGTTGGTATGGTCTGTTTCAATTTTGGTGAAAATCGGATTAACAGTGTAGGAGGAGTTCAAAAAAGTTTTTTTTTTTTTTTTTTTAATTCAAAATGGCGAACAGCAAATTTGGCCGACCATGGCTTCATTGGTATCATTGTTCTTTGCCTGAGCCAAGCAATCTGGGAAGACCAGTCTCATAACAATGGGCAAAGTAAACAAAAGCAATTGGCATTTATTGAAATTGCATTATAATTTTTGACCACAAGGTGTTCCAAAACAATGCCGGTATCCTTAGGTCATGACAGATACTATATTTGGTCTGTATACGCTAATGCATTACACAGATATAGCCTCACATCCGTTTTGGTATGATCGCCATAGAATTCATCCACGTGTTATATGAGAACGGTTTGGTTTATCAAAACGCTTCTTATAACTTTTTGTCAGCATGGTCTGAAGATAATCTCTTATGAATTTCATCAACATTGGATGAATAATCTAGTATTAATTCAAAAATGTAAGTTTTTAAGAAAATTCAAAATGGCAGACAGGAATTTTAGCCTACCATGGCATAACTGGTATCATTGTTCTATGCATGACCCAGGCATCTGTCAATCCCAATCTTATGACAAAGTAGTCAAAAGCTATTAGAATTATTTGTAATTGCATTATAATTGTTGACCACAAGAAGGCGCTGTCCTGAAACGTTTTGAGTACTTTCAGGGCTTGGTCCTGATGAGACCTACCGATTTTTGTACAAATGCCTCAAGTCATTCATAAAATACATAGTTTAAGACTAAATACAAAATGGCCGACACCCAAAATGGCTGACATACAAACATTTAATATTACATGAGTTGTTATGCCCCACTGAATCTTTAGAGACCAGACCACTTTCCTGATTTTAGGACAAACTATTCATAATGTTTAAAGCAAAAATGTGCTTTATTCATATCTTATGACCACTAGGTGGCGCTGTTCTGAAACTGTATAGGTACCCTCAAGTCACGATGGCTACGACATATACTAAGTTTGATATAAATATGCTAAAGCGTTTTGGAGATATAGCCTCACGTCTATTTTGACATGATGTACGGTCTAAGAGGAGTTTGAAAAAGTCGGTTTTTCAGAATATTTAAAATGGCAGACAGGAATTTTAGCCTACCATGGCTTAATTGGTATCATTGTTCTCTGCATGAGCCAGCAGATCTGTCAAGACCAATTTCATGACAATGTGCAAAAGCAGTCAAAAGCTATTAGCATTGATATAAATTGCATTATAATTGTTGACCATAAAGTGGCCTTCATGTGCCTTCACGGCATGGTCCTGATGACACCTACCAGTTTTAGCAACCATATGTGAAGGCGCTCATCATATACAGCATTTCACGTCTAATTCAAAATGGCCGACATGCAAAATTGCCGACCTTAGAAAATGCCATTTCATTAGACTCGCTACAGCCCAAAGAATCTAACGAGACCAGTTTAATGATTTTACAACAAAGTGTTAAGATGTATACCTCAGACATCAGAATAAAGACAAAGCTCATCTGGTACCAGTACACACACAATTAATAAAAATTGCTTTTCAAAAACACATAAAAAGCAACATTCTATGCATGTGTGTACTCAAAAACAGCAAAGGAATATTTTAAATGCAAACCAAAGGATAACAAAGGATAAAATGTATTTATTTAGCAAAAGAAAAAAATGCATGACACAATGAAGACAATTTTTACAAAACAAATACACTCAAATCTGCCATAGATGTGTGTAAGGGTTAGAGTTAGGGTTTCATGGAAGGGTGGCTAGGAAAAAGGCATCTGAACAAACCACAAAATCTCTAGACAATATCCTTTGGACTGATGAGACCAAGGTGGAGATGTTGGTTCATCATACACAGCACCATGTCTGGCAAAACCAAACACAGCATAATGTGTCACTAACTGACCTCACACCAGCTGTGAAGCATGGTGGTGGAGGGTTGATTATTTGGGCTTGTTTTGCAGCCACAGGGCCTGGGAAACCTGCAGTCATTGAGACAACAATGAACTCCACTTTATACCAGAAAATTCTTAAGATAAATGTGAGGCAATCTGTCCAGAAGTTTAAGCTGGGCTGAAATTGGGTCATGCAACAGGACAATGGAAACCAAGCACACCAGAAAATCAACATCTGGCTAAAGAAGAAAAAGTTCAGAGCTCAACCCCATTTTGATGCTGCGGCGGGATCTCAAGAGAGCTGTGCATAAACAAACACCCTCAAACATCAATAAACTGAAGCAATGTTGTAAAGAAAAGTGGGTTAAAATTTCTTAAAAATTATGTGAGTCCGATAAACTCCTACAAATCATTTTTGCTAAAGGTGGTTCTACATGTTACTGAATTATAGGGTGTACTTATTTTTTCAAACCTATTTTCTGAATGTTTCCTTTTTTCACTTGAGCTTACATATTTGCTTATAGCATTTGGTGAGGACTACAAATTGTTATTTAGGGTGTACTTTCTCTTCCCCTATGACTTTAGAAGTATTTAAATATTCTCTGAACCTGAAGACAGACTGAAGACTGGTGCTTATTGGCAAATTTAAAAAGATGTTTTATGTATTATAAAATATGCTCATGCAACAATTAATTTAAAAAAAATTAACACACAACAATCAACTCTTTACATTGACAGTTTATGGTTTTAAAAATTCTGCTACTGAATCTTCAGTGAGATAGAATTAAATGCAAACAAAATCCTAGTGCAGTAAGTAAAGTTTTAGGAGTACATCAGAATCTCTACCTTGATATCCCGATAGTTTTCAGTAAAGATGTGGACGAGGTCCTTTGTCAGCTCTGTCAGCACATGTAAGAAAACTCATAAACTACAGAGAAATTTATAGGTTATGAAATCTCCTCCCCTTTGGCACTTCTGGCCCCTCACATTGATGTAGCAGTTTAAAAGGAGTTTATCTTTTTTTATTTTTTTAACTCTTCACTGAGCTGAAAGAGGATAAGCAGCTTACTATAGATGGTAAGGTTTCATTCTTAATCTTCAGTTAGCCATTATGAGGTTTTTCTGTGACTAGGTGATGTTGCATGTGTGTTCACCTGCAGAGCAGATTAATTTAGATGTTTCTGACTTTTCTCATAGCGTTATTATTGTCCCAAGTGTATTGTTTTTCTTCTTTTTTATTTTTATTTTTGGTTATGATCTGATATACTTATTATTATGGTATAATATGTATACTGATTGACTGATTGTATAGTCTTTATGCAATTTGTTTACTCTGTACTGCAGGGTGTCTGCATGTTTGTGTTTCTATTTCTTTGTTTGTTTTTTTTTTGTTTTTTTTTTGTTTTTGTTTTTTTAGGATTGTTAGAATAGGCCTCTCTGTGTATGCACAATTGTGTTAGATTGTGGGGAAATGTACTTGTTATGCCCCTGATCACATTTCAAATAAGCAGTGAAAATTCAACTATGTCTGTGTCTATATGGCTTATTAATTATTGCATTACTGCCTCAATGGAATAATGGTGAAGCTCCACAGTGGTCTGCATTTAGATCATTTCCTTTGATGAATGCAGTGAGTATTCAGATCCTATACCATAAATGGATGCAGAGGTTAGAGGGCTAAGGAAGAGTTTTATAATGGCCTTAAATGATGCATGATGATATAACACTTTTTAATAACATTGTTGCTTCCTGTTTCAGATGAACATGGCCCAGAACTATTCATCCGAGTAAGTTCAAAACATCCAAGTTCAAAAGTATTCACATGTACTGAAGAGAAGAGCATTTTTTTTCCCCATTACAGTAAAATAGCATTTAAAAGTGAAATAATGATGTTCAAAATTTACTCATGATATGTCTGAACAGGTTTTATTTTAACAGTGAGCTGGGTTTTTTTGCCTGTGATTTATGTTTGTATCTGTAGAGTTGTGCTGAAGAACACAGCTGAGGCTGTTATCATTCCACTGAAAAATGGCATCTCCTCCCTGAATGGAGTCTACGAGGCCCTGATTAAGGCAGATGTAGATCCTATTACTGGGCAATGCTCCAACTACAACTACATCAGACAGCAGATAGTGCAGGCTCATCAACACCTGCAGAGGTCAGAACAGGTGGCCAATTCGGGGTTAAAGAGTCTGGATGAAAGCTTAGAGAGATTTACAGAAGATGAGGGAAAACTGGAACGTGATATAAATGATACAGAAAAAACTTTAGACAACTTAAGAACAAAGCAGGCATTTAATGAAAAATTACTCAGAGAATGCCAGGGATCTCTGGAGCTGGCCAGGACAAACCTGAATTCAACAAAACAGATACTTCAGGAACAGGAAAGTAGAAAACACAATGCTGAAATAGTCACAGGTGTTGGCGCAGGGCTGATGGTTATACCATTCATTGGATGGATTGCAGGTGAGAATTACAGCATATAGATAAAAAATAATAATAATTATATACATTATCGTGACAAGACAGAAATATGAAACAGAAATATGCAGCTAGAATTAAGCTTTCTGATTACATAGCATCTCTGGCTGGACTTCATGTGCAGCAGTAAAAGACCTTGGTGTGATTCATGACTCCATAAATATTGCTAAGATAAGGAACATAATGCCACTACATGATGCAGAAAAACTAGTTCTTGCTTTCCTCTAGACTAGATTACTGTAATGTCTTACTGTCTGGATGTTCCAGTAGGAGCATGAACAAACTCCAGTTAATCCAGAATGCACCAGAGTCCTTACTAGAACCAGAAGATATGACCACATCACCCAGATCTTATCAACACTGCATTGGCTCCCAGTGAAATCTCACATTGATTTCATAATTGATACTATTATGTACCAGTATAAAGTACCGTATGATCTTGCGCCACAGTTCCTGGGAGAAATTCTGTTCTTTTATGATCCACCATGCCTACTTCGATCAAAAGGTGCAGGCTCTTTGTTGGTACCTCAAATAGTGAAGGCTACAGCAGGGGGAAGAGCTTTCTCTTATAGAGCCCCACAGTTATGGAAAAACCTTCCAATTAGTGTTCGGGACTCAGACACAGTCTCAGTGTTTAAGTCCAGGCTGATAACTATGTTCTTCTTTGGATAGCCTTAAGGCAATTGCTAAGAACAGTTTGTTTTGCACTGAAGTCTCTGAATGGTTGAAAACTATAATGAATTCACAATTGACTCTGATGCTCACTCTCATAATTTACTCATAAGTCCCAGTTATCAAAGGGAAATTTATACTCACACTATCCAGTTCTATTATGCGGTACTATCTGGTACCTCTCAAGGTTTCTTACTCAAGTTGTCTCAGGGAGTTTTTCCTTGCTACTGTTGCCTATGGCTTGCTCATTAAGTATATATTTATTTCTCAAATATTTCTGTATATCTCTTGCTCATCTGGATTTTATATATTTCTGTAAAGCTGCATTGTTAAAAGTGCTATACAAATAAAATTTAATTGAATTTAATTATCATGATCTTCTTGTGTAAGTGTTACTTCTAGATATTTATTTTGTTCTATCTCTGTGTAGGTTCTGCCATGATGATTGGTGGTGCAGTTGAAATGGATCAAGCAGAAAATGCTGTCAGAGAGGCTGAAGAAGAGGTGAGAAGGTCTTACAATGAAGTGAAAAATTACGAACATAAAGTATTGGACTACGAGTCCAAGATTTCCTATACCAGTCATGACATCAGTCAGAAAAATGATAAGCTGAAGATGGCACGTGAAGGAATCCAGAAAGTGAAGAAGCAGATACAGGCTGTTGCTGATTTCCAGAGCAAAGCGAGAAGGGCCGTCCAGTTCCTGGGTGTTCTGAGTGGGAGGGCCAGCGTAGCTGAACATCAGACTCGCAGATTCATCCTCCAGGAGCCTGTGATGAAGGTGATGGAGGATGTTATGAACGCAATGAAGGAGATCACAGGGAATGAGCTCCTGTACAACAAAGACATGATGAGACTCATCGATCAAATGAAGGAGAACAACCTACGCCTGGCAGCCATCTGTGCCTCAGAGAAAAATGCTGTGGACGACTACTGACAGACTTTCATTGTTAATAACATGCATTGGTGTAAAAAAAAAAAAATTAAAAAATCAAAGGCTTTTCATGTACTAGGTGCATAATTTTCATGTTCTGTTCCCTACTCTGTCCCATTGCACCAGCATTGTAGTTATAACATTTCTTTTAAAATTGCCAAACTTTCTTATCTTTATCTCAGTAATTATTTTATAAACAATGTGGAAGTAAATAATGATCAAGAATTCCATCTTGGGTTTCTCCTAATGCCAAGTTTGTGTGAACACATGAAAATGGGAGTAAAAGCACATTTTTTTTGGTTTAGAAGCAACACTTGGTTTTAACAATTTTCATTAATTTTTTATCCTCTAAGATAAATGTCATTTTTTAAATTTTGCTTCCTATTGTATTTATGATCAAAGCCAACAACTCTTTCCAAGATTATTGCATTGTTACCCTTTTTTTGTCAACCTGAATATTCAACTCAATTATACTAAAAATTCTTTGTTATATATAAATGTTTCTCCGAATGCAAACCTGTAACACAACTGAAAAAATGCATACCGCAATTTTTCTCACACACAACTCTTGTTTGTCTTTCCCTATTTTACCATTAAAAAAAAAATGTTCAATTTATTTTATTTTAACCATAGTTAATAGTTAATTCGTGTTTATTCTTTTCTCTTCTATTTTAATAAATGCTATATCATTAAACATCTTATTGCCTTGTTATGGTTATTACTTGATACTGCAAGAAGCAAACTATTCAAGAGCTAAGCCATCAGAAACCAAGTCATTGATTATTATTGTTCGTTTTGACCTATTTAAAGGTTGATCATTTTAATTTATTAAAAAGGGGATCTTTTTAATCTACAAGACTGATTAACTAATGAGACTGATTACTGTATGTATATACAGTGGGGGAAATCAGTATTGAACAAGTCAACATCCTTTTCAGTAAATATATTTCCAATGAGGATATTCACATGAAATTTTCACCAGACATCAGTATTAACTCACAGTATTCAGGTGTGATTTTGGTCCGTTCTTCTAAACATATTGTCTTTAAATCTTGTTCAGTTGGACTCGAGTCAGGTGATTGACTGGGCCATTGTAACACCTTGATTTTTTCCCTCTGAAACCAATTGAGAGTTTCCTTTGCTGTATGCTTTGGATTGTTGTCCTGCTGGAAGTCCACCCACATCTCATCTTCATCATCCTGGTGGATGGCAGCAGATTCTTCTCAAGAATCTCCCGGTAAAGGGCTCCATTCTTCATTCCTTCAAATATATGTAGTATGCCAGTACCATGCAATGAAAAACAACCCTATACCATAATGCTTCCACCTCCAACTTCACTGTTGGTATAGTGTTTTTATGGTGATGTGCAGTGCCATTTCTTCTCCAAACATGGTGTGTAGTGTGAGAGAGCTGGAGAGGCTTAATTAGGGAAAGGTTTCTGGACCAGACGGCATCGACTATTGAAGGCCTGTCCTATGCCAGCCAGCTATGTGGAGTATTCCAGCACCTTTTCAATTGGAGCCTGCACCTTCAGAGAGTCCCAGTGATATGGAAAACGTCTTGCCTGGTGCCAGTGTCTAATAAAAGATACCCTGTAACACCAAATGACTACAAGCCAGTAGCACTGACCTCTCACATAATGAAGGTAATAATAATAATAATAATAATAATAATAATAATAAACTTTATTTTATAAAGCGCCTTTAAAAGCGGCTTCTCAAAGCGCTGTACACAAAATAAGCAGTACACAGAAAAATAAAACATATAAAAGTTAATAAGAACAACAACGTTATTAATAATAATAATAATTATTATTATTATTATTATTATTATTATTATTATTATAAAATAATCATAAAAAAGACATCAGCAGTCGAATGCAAGTTTAAAAAAGTGTGTCTTGAGTAGAGCTTTAAAAATGCCAAAAGACTGAGCTTCCCTGAGTTCAGGAAGATGAGCGTTCCAAAGGGAAGGAGCATAGACAGAAAAAGCCCGGTCACCCATAGATTTTAGGCGGGTTTGTGGAACAGTTAACAGATTACACTGTGAGGAGTGCAGTCTGAGATTTGAGGTGTAAGGGATTAATAAACCAGATAGCTAATGTGGAGCCAAGCCATGTATTGCCTGTATGTCAACATCAATATCTTAAAATGGACACGGAACCTGACTGGGAGCCAGTGTAAGGACTTCATAACAGCAGTAATATGTTCACATTTCCTGGTTCCCGTCAGGATCCTGGCGGCAGAGTTTTGAACATATTGCAATTTGTTGATTGTGGATTTTGAAACTCTGGCTAAAATGACATTGCAGTAATCCAACCAAGTGACAACAAATGAGTTAATCAGATTTTCAGCCACAGAGAAGTTTAGCATTAGGCGCAGTCTAGCTATATTTCTGAGGTGAAAAACGGACGCCTTCACAGTGCTCTGAACAAAAAAATCAAACGTGAGGCTGGTATCAAAAATTACTCCAAGGTTCCTCATTTTACTTTGGGTCTCTAGAACAGAGCCATCAACAAACTGAGACAGTGGACCAGCTTTGAGAATTTGATGACCGGAACCTACAAGCATAACTTCAGTTTTCCCGCTGTTCAGGCACAGAAAGTTATTATTCATCTACGTTTTTATCGCAGAAATACATTCAGAAAGAAAACAAACATCAAGGTTTTCACCAGATTTAGAGTGAATGTAGATTTGGGTATCGTCAGCATAAAAGTGATAACGGAGGCCGAGCGATCGTAGCAGATGCCTAAGTGGAGATAGATAAATATTGAAGAGTAGAGAGCCTAAAACTGAACCCTGAGGAACACCAGTGAGCACAGAGCTAGTGTCAGACTTGTAGCCACCCATAGAAATAAACTGGGAATGGTCAGTAAAATAGGATTTAAACCAGTTTAAAACTGTCCCAGACACACCAAAAACACTTTCAAGGCAGGTAAGTAAAAGACCATGATCCACAGTATCGAAAGCAGCTCTAAGATCAAGAAGAATAAGAATGGATGCAGCACCAGAATCAGAGGCCATCAACAAGTCATTGGTAACTTTGACCAATGCCGTTTCAGTGCTGTGAAATTTACGAAAACCTGACTGAAGGGATTCAAAGAGGTTATTAATTGTAAGATGATTACATAGTTGAGAGGCAACAACACCCTCAAGCATTTTTGCCAAAAACGGAAGATTTGAAATGATTTTGAAAATTGTCAAAATCACCCAGGGCAGCCTTTTCCTTCTTTGGTACAGGTGTAACAGCAGCAGTCTTTAGTACTGCTGGAACGACCCCAGTCTCCAGTGATTCATTTATAATGCTGAGGATAGCAGGGCACCAAACATCAAAGCACGATTTAAATAGATTTGTGGGAATTGGATCCAGCAAGCAAGTGGTTGATTTCATGCTGGATACCTCCCTTGTGAGAGCCTCAGAATCAAGCAGTGAGAAATGAGTGAAAGAAACACCAGTGAACCCAGATAGACGAAGGAGTGAAGTGGCAGAGTCAGGTGTAACAGGAATTTGTTTGCGAACATTAACAATCTTAGAATTAAAAAACTGAAGAAAAGAATCACACAGCTGCTGAGAAACAGGCAAAGTGCTAACAGCATTAACTTGAAGCAATCTGTTTATGGTTTGGAACAAGTGTCTGGGATTATTTTGATTGTTTACAATAGCCTGAGAGAAGTAAGAGGATCTTTCAGTCTCCATTAGTGCTCAATAATCCCCCAGAAGATGCTTCCACGCTTGATAGTAGACATTCAGTCCGGTAAGGTGCCATTTGCGCTCCATTTTCTGACAAGCAGCCTTTCTAGACTGCAGACTGTCATTATACCAGGGAGCAGAGCGGGCGAATGTGACCTTACGTGTCCTTAGAGGAGCAAAAGACTCAAGATTAGCAGCAAGAGCAGAATTTAACTGCAGAACTTTCTCCTCCAGGGATGAAGATCGCTTAAGGTGGAAACAACAGAATTGGAGAAAGCTGTCTGATCAATAGACTTCCACTTCCGGAAGGTTACTGTTCGGATGGTAGGCTCACTTGGATGATACAGTTCCAAGTTAAAAAAGACAGCTGAATGATCAGACAGTCCAATGTCAACAGATGAAAACTGTGATACAAACGAGCCATTTGCATTCACGAGATCCAGGGTGTGGCCTTTGTTATGAGTCGGGTCAGTTACAAACTGTGTGAAGCTAAAACAATCAATTAGCGACAGAAATTCCTTAACCGCCACAGAGTCACTCCGGTCCACACGAATGTTAAAATCTCCCACAATTAGAATTTTGTCAAACTTCATTCTCAACATCGACAGGAAGTCAGCAAACTCAGACATAAAAGCTGCATGTGTCTTAGCCTTAGGTGGCTTATAGACTGTAGCGATGATAGTGGATATAGGAGCAGAATTACTCAAGACCAGGCATTCAAATGATGGAAAGTGGGGAATGGACACAGAGCTTATGTTGAACTTCAGGTTGTAAACCACAATAATGCCTCCGCCTCTGCCAGATAACCTCGGGAGGTCAAATACTCCAAAGCCCGCTGGAGTGACCTGGTTAAACAGGAGTCCATCATTTACTTTATGCCAGGTTTCAGTTAAAAACAACAAGTCCAGCTTTTTGTCTGTAAGAAAATCCGATAAAAGCAACGCCTTGTTATTCACGGACTGCGCATTGAATAATGTGGCATAAGCCAGGCTCTGAAGCGGAGATGACAATGGTTTAATCTCCACACGAGGAACCGATATTAAATTACTGTGATCGACACCAGTATGTAACAGTTTGTTGGTCTTACGTTGACAGGTAGGGACAAAGATGTCAGGAGAGGATGAGACAGCAAAACTGCGCCTCAAACCCCGATGGATATATGGTTTAGAACTTAGCAATCCAGGGCCTCGACAGATTCTGTAAGAGTCTTTGGCTAGACAATAAGAGCTCTGTTTTAAAATCAAAAGCTGGCGTGTAGTGTACCTTAAGGCCATGATCATTGAGTGCACACTCACAAGGCCAAGGCGTTGAAACTCCGTAGCGCACTGCGAGCACAAAGTCGTACCTTCCATACACGCAGCCAGGTTATTCCAGGTGGAACACAGAAATAAAAACAGCAGTCCAAAATATATAAAATGGCACCACCACATCGCAATCGTAACGGCACTAAAAACAATATAACTTAAAAACTTACAGTTATTTAAAACAATATGACTTAAAATAACAAACGAAAACACACAAAACAGTAACAGAAGCGGCAGCAAAACGCTCCAGCGTACCCTGTCACCGGAACTGGTAATGGAGAGACTAGATCTAGCATACCTCAAACCACTACTGTGTTCATTACAAGACCCCCTACAGTTTGCATACCAGCCTCATCTGGGGGTGGAGGATGCATTAATATACCTGCTGCAGAAGGCAAACTCCTTCCTTGACAGACCCAACACCTCAGTCTACATCATGTTCTTTGATTCTCCAGCACCTTTAATACGATCCAGCCTAGAATGTTGAAGGAAAAACTGGAGAATGTGCAGGTAGATGCTCCTCTGGTCACATGGATAAATGATTATTTGATGGGCAGACCTCAGATTGTGAGACTACAGAGCAGTGTGTCTGAATGTCTGATATGCAGCATTGGGTACCCCAAGGGAACTGTGCTATCTCCCTTCCTTTTCGCCACCTACATTGCAGACTTCAAGTACTGCACTGAAACATGCCATCTGAAGAAATTCTTAGATGACAGTCATTGTTGAGTGTGTGGAGAATGGACGGGAGGAGGAGTAAGGGGATGTGGTCGACCACTTTGTGAGGTGGTGTGGGGAGAATCTCCTACAACTGAACTTGGCAAAGACAAAAGAGTTGGTTCTGGATTTTATCAGGAAAAAGTCACTGCCCTCCCCAGTCCATGTTGGGGGGCAGAGGGGGGAAGAGCTTTCTCTTATAGAGCCCCACAGTTATGGAACAGTCTTCCAATCAGTGTTCGGGACTCAGACACAGTCTCAATGTTTAAGTCTAGGATTAAAACGTATTTGTTTACTCAAGCCTACCCTGACTAGACTTTCTGTTACGCTAAGCACAGTCCTAATAATCTTTTCTCTCCCTCTCTCCTTCTGTCGAGCCACACACGATTTTATGGAGATACTAGAGATCCTGATCCTCTCTGCTCTCCGGACCTGCCTGATCCGTTTCGGATGTCCTGCCTCTGGATGGAGCTCTCATCTACTCCAATTCCAGACTGCTGGGACTACGGCTGCTCCTAAGGCCAAACAGACTTCATATAAATCCATAATGAACTTTTTCACAATATCTGTTGTTATCCAGATGAGGATGGGTTCCCTTCTGAGTCGGGTTCCTCTCAAGGATTCTTCCTCTTAACACCTTAGGGAGTTTTTCCTTGCCACCGTCGCCACTCAGTGGCTTGCTCAGTTGGAATAAATTCGCACCTTTAATATCTGTATACCGTATTGATATTTCTGTAAAGCTGTGTTGAGACAATGTCTATTGTAAAAAGCGCTATACAAATAAAATTGAATTGAATTGAATTGAATGTGGGAATTATCACAACATACAAGTACTTGGGTGTACAACTGCACAATGAACTAGAGTTATAATAAACAAGAACGGCCTGATCCTGCTTTAGTTCCTGAGGAGGCTCAGGTCCTTCAGTGTATGCAACAAGATTCCCCAGATGTTTTATCAGTGTTTTGTTGTGAGCACCGACTTCTTTGCTGCGGTGTGTTGGGGGTACCGGGATCAAAGCAAAGGACGCTAACAGATTGAACAAACTCATAAAAAGGCTGAGTCTGTAGTCAGCACTAAGCTTGCCTCTGTGGAGGAAGTGGTTAGAGACAGAATGCAGGCAAAATTACTGGCAATTATGGACCATGATGCTCATCAACAATACACTGGACAAACTCAAGAGCACCTTCAGCAACAGACTTATTCAACCCCACCGTTTAAGGGAATGTTACAGGAAATCATTCCTACCTGCTGCCATCAAACTTTGTAATTCATCTGCCCTGCCAGACCTCACCCTCACCTGCCCTGTTAGATTAATCCATCTGTGCCTATTAGAACTATGGTCAGGAACTGGACCTTTTACATTCCACACTCCACTTATATTTAATATTTATCATATTTATAATATTTATTATCATATTTATATTTTTTGTGCATAATTTCTGCATATAACATATCTACATTACATTGACCACAGTTACATCATATTTACACAGTATGTGGGATCTAATCATCTACGGACTGATCTGTCTTATGACCTCTCTGCACTTTATGCACTTATTTCACATTGTGAAGTTTTTTACTGTGCAAAGCATCCCCAGTACATTTGTATCAATCCTTCCATATGCACTATCTTAGTGGTACTTATTGTATTTAATTCAAATTGTACTGTTTGTATTGTATTCTTGTACTTGTTATATTGTATTGTGACTGTACTTTATGTACCTGGCTGCAAAGACACCTTAATTTCCCCGCAGGGGATTAATAAAGTCATCCATCCATCCATCCATCCATGTATCCATCCATCTATCCATCCATCTATCTATCTATATATCATCTATCTATCTATCTAATTATTTCTCCTGTCCACTCTGGGTGAGTCTGTGCCCATGAAAGACATCGGATTCTTGTTCTTGGCTCACAGGAGTGGAACCTGATGTGGTCTTCTGCTGAGGAAGCCCATCCACTTCACATGTATGTAATATATGCAAAGTGTATATGTCATGTACACCAACAGAAATTACATTAAAACCATCTGCCTAATATTTAAAATAGTATTGAACGGAATCGAGAGTAGGATGAATACAGCCAAATGCTGAGAGGTCCTTGAAGAAAACCTGCTCCAGAGTGCACATGACCTCAGACTTTGGTGAAGGCTCATCTTTCAGCAAAGCAGTTGTAACTGGTCCGAATGCACTCAGTGGGACAGATGGTTTCATCTCTGTGTTGTGTTGTGCAAAAAAAAGAAGAGGCCGACCCAAACTTCAAAATCTGCTGCCCATTTATTTGCAAAATAATGAAAATTATTCTTATAATGTATGCTCAGCTTACTCCAAACAAGAAGAAAGAACAAAAGGAAGTGGCATTGCAAGAGATAGGCAGGTGACTACCTACCAAAATAAAGGTTATGAAATCGTCAGGTATAATCTAACAGAGTATTTTGCGCAATTATACTAACATTAATGTACATATTTACAGCTCTTTTACACAATGACATGGAGCATAAGACCAGACAAAGCTGGCATGGTGTCAGGACAAGTCTCTCAATGTCCTTGAGTGACTCAGCAAAAGCTCAGAATTAAACACCACAGAACACCATCTTCAGACCTGAAGATGCCAATTCACATGCACTCCCCATCCAGTCGTATTGAACTACCAAGAATCATGAGAGAAAAAGCTTGTAGAGACTTACCCAGGAAGACTTGAAACTGGAATTGCTGACAAATGGGATTTTACAAAGTACTAAATAAAGGGTCTGTATACTTATCTTATGAGAGATTACTTGATTTGTCTCGATAGATAGATAGATAGATAGATAGATAGATAGATAGATAGATAGACAGACAGATTTATTTTGTGACTTTTCATTATGATTAAAAATGTATTATAAGAATGTTGTATACACAATATAAGTAGTTCTTTGTATTGAGTGGAAATTGTGAATCATTGTGTGTTAGCACCTACAGAGCTGTTTTTGTTTATTCACAGCTACTGTGTTAAAACATGCTTTGTCATTTTATTTGAGTCATCACACCTAATAATGTCTTTTCTGAGAAATGTTTACAATGCTTAAATGATGTGTCTAAAAGTACTATACACTGACTTGATATAGTTACAATGAAATCACTGCAATGATTTTCAAGTAAATACAAAAAGGTGAATTGTGAGACAGTACAATAATATAATTAAAATAAAAATATCTGATATGATAAAATATTCTCACATTTATTCTTGTAGAATTCATGTTCGTCCCATGCTGCAACATCAAACCCATTTCACACCATAAGTGACTTGCCATGCAACTCATCACACTCACCATGCAACACTTCTTTTTTGCACATCAAGCAGTAATGTTGCAGTAAAAACAGTACATGAACACATGGATTTCAAGAGATATTTTGCTTATCGATTTCTCAAAGATTCTTGTCCACATTGACATGATTTCATCACATAACTGCTGCAGATCAGCTGCACATTCATCTGCAATTATATTAATATTAACATTATGAATGATAACTGTGTTACACAATGACATGAAGCATACAACCCAGACAATACTAGAGACTGTGGAGGTCATTGAGTTTCACTGAACCATGACATGATCAGGTTCATGGAATATAATTGAAACGACTTGTTTTGTGTGTCATGATGCATTATAATGCTGAAAGTAGCCCAAATTAGTAAACTGTGGCTATAAAGGGAAACATGTGGAACGCAACAATATTTAGATCGGCTGTGGCATTTAAATGGCGGTTGAATGCGGCCCAGTGGGACTCCGACAACCAGCAGGAGTTGAGGAAGCTGATGGAAGCTTGGCCATTCGTCACTTCCAATAAGCTGGGCCAGACCGCCGTGGTGAAGCACCATATCTCTGCCCTAGACAAAATACTGGGAAAACTCAGCATGTACAGAGTATCACCATTGAAAAAGAAGATTATAGAGAATCATGTGGACAAAATGTTACAAGGTGGCATGATAGAGCCATCCTCATCACCATGGTGGTGAAACCTGTGGCGAAACCGGACCAAATGTATCGGTTTTGTGTCAATTACAGGAAGATGAACAGCAAGACCATATTGGATGGTCAAGTATTAACTACATTATCCAATGCCCATACAACGCGACATCCTGGAATCCTTGGAACATGTCTCCTGGTTCACGACATTGAATTTGCAGTCCGGCTGCTGGCAAGTGGAGGTGGAAATCTATCTCAGAGCAAGCAGAAGACTGCCTTTATTACAACCAAAGGCATGGACCAATTCAAGAAAATGCCATATGGACTAAAAAAAACAGCTACAACTTTCCAATGGCTGATGGAATTGGAAGCTCACTCAAGCCGACCCTCAATATGAAAAAGTGCCACTTCTTCAAACAACAGCTGAAGTTCTTGGGCCATATTTTCTCGGTGAGGAGTCAAAGTGGATGCAGAGAAAGTCTGTTTCCACTTGAGGTATCTGGTACCAATGGACTTGAAGTCCCTGCAGCGCTTCTTGGGGTTGGCAGGATGGTACCATAAGTTCTGCTGACCTGACCGCACTGTGAACCACTTGAAGAAGAAAGGGGTTAGATGGGAGTGGTAACCGGAATGTCAGGCCGGTTTTGAAGCATTGAAGGCAGAACTGCAAAATCCAGCAGTACTCGCATATCGCAACCCGTCTCTGCCTTTCCAAGTCCACACCGACACCAGTGAGCTGGGATTAGGGGCCATCTTAACCCAGCAATCTTAGGAGGGCAAGAAGTTTATTGTATGTGTCAAAGACATTAAAAGGGCCTGAGCTTAATTATTCTACCTCAGAGAAGTAGTGTCTGGCTGTGGTCTATGCTGTATAAAAGACCTCCTCATGCCTAACAAGGTGGGACCTGCGGCTACAGTAATTCACCTTCAAAGTGTGCTATTGGAAGAGTTGTCTCAACACTGAGCTGGACACCTTGTCAAGGCACTTCAAACCTCCCACCCTGGATATAGCTCCCTGGTTGAACATCGTCCACCACCAAACGAACCTTCCCCTTTCCTTGGCAGAAATCACCCAAGCTCAGGACAAAGATGACCCAGTGAAACAATTAAAGGCCATAAATCTATCTCAGAGTGGTACATACTGTGTTACATGCAGTTAAAAATATGCAAAATACTATTGTAAATTATATTATATTACATTTTAATATATTCAAGCATATTCCACTAGTATATACATATTAAAGCTTTGAGTCATGACTGATTAAGCTACTATTTCCTAATTAGCTGACAATGGCTAATCCATCAGGTTAAACAAAGTACTCTAATACGGTATAAGCAGCTAATGTAATGAACCAACTATAATATGTATTGGTAAACAGCACTCAAGATTTACACTTAACACAGTAAGTTACCCATCTGAATGGAGAGGTGTGCTCTTGTATGCTCTGTTGGTGGACTATGTTTCAAAATGAGTGATTGGCTAGCCTTCACTAGCCTTTCCCAGCTACTTTACAAATAACACACTGGATAGATAGATAGATAGATAGATGGATGGAAGGATGGATAGATGGATGGATGGATGGATAGATTTATTTTGTGCCTTTATTTATGACTAAAAATGTATTATAAGAATGTTGTGTACACAATATAAGTAGTTCTTTGTATTGAGTGGAAATTGTGAATCATTGTGTGTTAGCACCTACAGAGCTGTTTTTGTTTATTCACAGCTACTGTGTTAAAACATGCTTTGTCATTTTATTTGTCATCACACCTAGTAATGTCTTTTCTGAGAAATGTTTACAAAGCTTAAATGATGTGTCTAAAAGTACTATACACTGACTTGATATAGTTACAATGAAATCACTGCAATGATTTTCAAGTAAATACAAAAAGGTGAATTGTGAGACAGTACAATAATATAATTAAAATAAAAATATCTGATATGATAAAATATTCTCACATTTATTCTTGTAGAATTCATGTTCGTCCCATGCTGCAACATCAAACCCATTTCACACCATAAGTGACTTGCCATGCAACTCATCACACTCACCATGCAACACTTCTTTTTTGCACATCAAGCAGTAATGTTGCAGTAAAAACAGTACATGAACACATGGATTTCAAGAGGTATTTTGCTTATCGATTTCTCAAAGATTCTTGTCCACATTGACATGATTTCATCACATAACTGCTGCAGATCAGCTGCACATTCATCTGCAATTATATTAATATTAACATTATGAATGATAACTGTGTTACACAATGACATGAAGCATACAACCCAGACAATACTAGAGACTGTGGAGGTCATTGAGTTTCACTGAACCATGACATGATCAGGTTCATGGAATATAATTGAAACGACTTGTTTTGTGTGTCATGATGCATTATAATGCTGAAAGTAGCCCAAATTAGTAAACTGTGGCTAAAAAGGAAAACATGTGGAACGCAAAAATATTTAGATCGGCTGTGGCATTTAAATGGCCCAAGTGTGTGCCAAGAAAACATTTCCATTTTCCAAAATTTTTACAGACACTCTTCACAGAGCAAAAGTGCTTTTAACAATTTGAAAATTTAACAGAAAAAGATTTAAAAATAAGTCCAGCTACCCCATATATTCCCTCTACACACTGTCTATTGCGCCACAACACCAGCAGTAGAAATTTGTTATGGTGGATGGTAAAAGTGCATGTCTCCAGGGCAAGACTCTGGTACAATATGAGTGGTACGGTTCCTGCTGGACTGTAGACACTTACATCATGGATGATGCCCGTCTGACCTTTCCCATTCTCCTAGGGCTGGATTTTAACATGAAGACTGCAGCAGTGCTTGAGATGGAAAAAAAACCCCAGTACAGACTACCTTCAGGACAAGGGAATCAGTACTATTGATTCATCGGTCATCATGGAATACCAGAACTGACAAACAATGACCAGTAGCTAAATTCAACATTGACTCTATATTTCGCCTTACCACCTGAACCAGTACTTCACTGTCTGAGAGCAGCACAATGAGTCTTCTTCCCAGTGGGACTCCAACAACCAGCAGGAGTTGAAGAAGCTGATGGAAGCTTGGCCATTCGTCACTTATGCTGATCCCGCTATGTGGTAGTAGGGTTTTTGGTCAGTCTTGGTAAAGTTGCTACCTGTAATCAGTTTGAGCTTGGTGTTATCTCTCTGTTTTTGTGACAGTAAGTTTGTCTTTGTTTTGTTTTATTATTTTGTTTGCCTATTTTGAGCATATTGTAATTGATTTGTGTTTTTGTTTTCTCCTAGTAGGAGCTGAGTTCTTCCTGAAGCTGGGGGGAGTTCTTTGCTACACCTTAGGCTTTACTTAACTAATGGTCGTTATTATTGCTGTGTTTATTTGCAGGGAATTTTGTGGGTATGATTCTGATTGGTGGGGTTCTTTTGTCTTTTGTATAGCTGGTGCTGTCGTATTAGCCTGCCCTTCATACAGGAAGCCTCAGCCCTCCTATGATTATTGTTCATTTCCTCTAGTGACTGTTTTATTTGACCAATGCCTGACTGTGTTGTGGGTTTTTTTTTTTTGTTGTTGTTGTTTAAAAAAAATAAAAAATCCTTGGCCAGTCTTTAACTCTAAAATAAAAAAATATATTTTTGTATGGAAACCCATGCTTCTTGCCTGTTCTAAGTGGAATGTATTTGTGTGTCTTTCTTTGGGTTATTTTCCCCGTTATCTCAGGGTGGCGTAGTTGCTACGAAACGAGCCACTTGCTACATATGTATAATCCAGCAGACAGTTAGAAATAAATTTTACTGAATACTGTATATATTATATGCAGTAAACTGGCTGTAACTGTCTTTATAAAGGCTGTGTACTCAAATACACTAGCCTAAGAATTGAACAGATGGATTACTTTTTAGGCTTAAAACGTTTCACTGCATTTACTTGACTTTGAACTAAGAAACATATGCTTTTAAAAACTCAAATACAACCCCAATTCCAAAACAGTTGGGACGCTGAGTAAAATGTAAATAAAAACAGAATGCAGTGATTTGCAAATCTCATAAACCCGTATGTTATTCACAATACAACATAGAAAACATATCAATGTTTAAACTGAGGAAATGTACCGTTTTAAGGAAAAAATAAGGTAATTTTGAATTTGATGGCAGCAACACGTCTCAAATTTGGAACAGGCTGGAAAAGTGTTACTAAAAAGAAACAGCTGGAGGAACATTTTGCAACTAATTCGGTTAATTGGCAAAGGTCAGTAACATGATTGGGTATAAAAAGAATATCTTAGAGAGGATTCTGTGCCATCCTGTGAGGAACATTGTTTCTGTTGGTATGAGTTGGTAGCTATTTCACTATAGAAAAAAACATTCCATTGTCCAGTTTTCTTGCTAGATGACAGTGTGACCTACTGAAGCAGTTCTTGATGCAGCAGCACTTCCCTACCATGGTGACGTTTTCCAGAATCGCAACAGAAAATGAACACACAGTCTCCAACTCACAGCTCCAACTCACCAACTGTGGGCGCGATCCTCCCAAACATCTTTAAAGGTTTGTACGACACCCTGTGTTGTAACCACCTCACCTCAGTTTTTGCTTGTTACCGTGCGGTCACAGACACTTTGCTCTCGTCAAGCTTGGCAACTGACGGTTCAGCGAGCCCTAGCTACTCGAGTCTGACCCCTTCGCTTATTATAGTGGAAGTTCATTTTTTTGTTTGTTTTTTTTTAACAAAAAAACATAACATTTTATATATATATATATATGGCAACCTGGATCATTATGCCTTAGCCTTTTTAAATTTGAACACTCCCTGGATGTTCCAACCAATATATATTTAAAAAAAGAAAATCACAGCTAGCATACCAAGGAGCTCAAGGTTATGCTTAACATGGGGTAACTGAAGATCTCACAGTCTTGTGGTCTTGGTGACAGGTCAGTCCCTTTTTGTGTGGACTTTAGAAAGTCAATGCGTTGTCTAAATTTGACGCATATCTGATGCCTCGCATTGATGAACTGTTCAATCGCGGCTCACTTTTATTCGACACTGGACTTAACATTCTGGATTTGTTAAACTGTTGTAATAAAGTTAGCCTGCATTAACGAACTCATCACATGACTTCTACGACCACATCTTTTCAATGTGCTTGCCATGCAGCATCACAGAACAGGGTAACACACTCAGAGGAAAGCACTATCTGCCTTATTCTGCAAGCATGAGCTCACAGCTGCACACAATGTGTGTCTTTCTGAGAGAAAGTGTGTCTTCCATCCCACCCTTTCAGTATGTTCTCTCTTTGCTCCCAGGTACGACAAACTAAATTACCTGGAGCATGCATGCCACAGCTGATTTACATTTGATGTTCACAAAACTCTTTACCTTTTGTAATTACCGTTGTAGGAACAGAGGCTGTGCACATCAAGTGAATAATAAAGTGGATATCACTCGGGGCTTGCTCATTAGGGACATTTAATTTTTTTTAACTTAAATTCTATGTCAAGAATTTGTAAAGCTGCTTTGTGAGAACGCTTAGTGTGCTATATAAAAAGTGCTATATAAATAAAATAAAATTGGACAGTCAAAGTTGAGTCAGCAACCCATACATTAAAATAAAAATAAATCATACTTAGAGTGAATTAAACTGTTTGCTGTATTTGAAGTTCCTGTACTTCTCAGCACTACTGAAGCTTGAGGAACTTTCAGTAACTGTCTAATAACAATAAGGGAGAGGCAAATAATGAATCAAAGTGCAGCAAATATACATGTAGAACATCTTGTATCCATCAAGATGTTCATATTCATGTCAAAATAATCGCTCATTCTTTGCCTAACCTCTGCTCATCTCTCCTGTCTTCTCTTAAAATGTCTCTTCATAAAATTTCCATGATACGCATGCCTCTCAGTTTTGATAAAGTTACTTATTGCCTCAGTCTCAGCACAGTTACCTGGGGTATTTAAATGGTCTGTGGGATCAGGAAGAGAATAAAGCTGATTGCAGCGTTTACAAGGTGGTTTCAGCTGCCTCATGTCTGCTATTGCATACGCTCTACAGCTCACTGTATCTGGGAGTTTTATTCTACGTGGTTCTCCAGCATCGTCAGGAAAGACAGACATAACAGCAGAGGAAACTTTGGGATGCCAAACATGTAGACAGGACACAGCAGTCATGATGTTTTTCGCTATGTCACTTCCACAGGACAGAGACGCTCCATAGTGTCTGGATTCACCGCTCTCACAGATACACATAACGGTGGGAATAAGCGGGCTATTTTTGGCAACTGACTCCTTATACTTCTTCAATGTTTTGGACAGTGTGTCTTTTACTGTCTCTTCATTGTTTTGACCGTAGCACTTCAGAATCTGCAAAAAATATTTTTTAAATGTAAAATGGAATAAAAATGACACCAAACTATATTGGTGCACAACCTCAGAATTTAACAAACAATTTTCTGTATATAATTTGTTTAAATACAAATCACGCTTCACTAGCCAGTTCTAGAAAGTAGGAGAAAGGAGTCCGTAGAGGCACGTGGGTTCGGTAATACTGGAATGGCTCTGGAAAAAGCTCCTTGATTACATTACATGTTTCTGTCTTTTCAAAGATGTTTTCTGGGTTGTACTTTGCTGCATGAATGTTCCCTAAGAAAAGGATTGAAAGGAAATTCTCTTATATCATGTACTCTCATATTTTGAACTGTATTAAGACACCTTGGATACGGGGAATACTGGGTTATAGTTTCTGTTTGTGAGTCTCTGTGCTATTAAATGCCTATGATGAATGTTTACATTTAATTACCTCTTTAAATAAGCTGATCAACTGCCATCCTTTCTTATAGCTGGCACATGTATTTTCTGTCTCTTGAAAAGACTTATTTTCATAGTGTGCTGTGTGTTTTGTTTTGTCTATCTGGCTGGCACCTGCACCAGTAGAAACCGTCCACTCACTGCTGTTATCAATGTGTACAATGTGTATAAATACTTCTGCTCTGCATGAATAAAGTGGGATGTCTGTGTGAGCATGCATGAAGTCAGTGTGTGTTCATTTTAGACCCCCCAGGCCTGAACTCTGCGGTAAACCACACTTTCTAGCTCATAGCAGCACAGAACTAAAAGTTAATAGAAGTAATGGTAGAACAGACTGAGAGGGCTGACAGAGGTCTGGAAAGACCTAATCTAAGATTTGGAGATTCCTGAGATACATGGAAATCTAACAAGGATGCTGTGGAGCATCTAGAGAGGGGAGGGAAAAAAATCATAAACCTGATCCATACTGAGCCCCTAACAGGTCACGATGAGATTTCACTTTTTTATTACACTGTTTTGTTAGGGTTTGGAGATGAATGATGATCAAAATGATCGATCTGGATGGAGTAGAGCTCCGGCAAACTCTGAGCCCCCAATGTATTATGGCATATGGACACTCACAATAAAGTTAATGCATCCCTGACTCAACCTCCCCCCATATAACAAAATTTTGTCATTTGAGCTACAAAGTGGGGGGAAAACATGTTGATTGATTTAAAGCTAATACATTTATATACTTGTATACTTGCTTGTATCTTTCTCATTTGTAAGTCGCTTTGGATAAAAGCGTCTGCTAAGTGAATAAATGTAAATGTAAATATACAGAAAAATTCATTTAAAGGTGAGAAGAGCTGCTGGGTTTAATGTTATGCTATGAACTCAGGGCAGAGGAGACTGTCTTGAGTTCCCGAGTAGGAATTCTGAGTTGTACGGGTTCTGAGTTTTGAGTAGGAATTCTGAGTTTTCTTTGGTTTTTCCTAGTCAGAGGTCAGATATTCAGAGCTACAAGTTTTCATCAGGTACTTCCCCCGTTATAATGTTGGTTGTGAACACTTTTATGGTGTGTGAAATTAAGTACAGATGAGTAGTATGTACCGAGCAGACGGTTCTCAGCATGGCAACAGGGCAACAGCTCTGGGGAAGAAACTGTCTCTGGGCCTGGAAGTTAATGGTTTTATGGTGTTGGATCTCAGTCCTGAAGAAAGACCAGGATCAGAGACAATCTTAACTGCTTTCTTTTTACAGGCTCTGCCTCTGGTAATCACTGTACATGAAATCTTTGAACTCCTCACAACATCTCTCTCCTCTATAGCTCTGCTGGTTCTGTAAGTTCAGTGTGTACAATTGCATCAAGTTCTATGGTGGAGCACGCAACTACACACACACAAACACACACACACACACATCCTCCCTCCTCCACTCTTCCTCCATGCATTCGTTCTGTCAACCATGCATTACGCATTTCCTTTAGTTATCTGTATTTAAGATGTTTGCACATGTTTGGGGGTTCCCAGCACCTAGCTGGTGTGACGGTTAACTATACAAAATTACATAACCCAACTCAGACAGATAGACAGCAAGGAAACAAAATTAACCCAATGTTTTTTAAAAGTCACCATAATTTAATTTATTAAACATGTTTTTCTATTGTTTTTCTATTCAGATTCAGTTATTCTTATTTATTTATTTATTTACTGTCTACTGTGCTCTGGAAACACTGGAAAACACTGAAAAAGAGAGGACTTCTGGAAAAAGATGGCATTTTTGCAACATATATCAATTTGTAGAACATCATTTTATTATCTTGAAATCCTGCGGAACTTTCAGGAAAGTTTTCAAACTTGTATTTAATATTTCTGAGAAATACAAGCATTAATACTGTTGATGGAAAAAAAAAACCTTGTAATTTATCTGTTTATAGGAAAAATCACAAGTTTTGTAATTTGGTTGTTTTAATTCTATTAAAAACATTGCAACATTACGACAAGGTTTCAAGGTTCACTGTGAGTTTAACTGTATTTGTAGTCATTATGCAATTTAAAAACAAACAAAAGGAGATAATCACATTAAAAGTTGTGAATGATTTGAGGAAAATAATACTCTTTTTATACCCAATCATGTTACTGATCTGTTGCCAACTAACCTAATTATTTGCAAAATGTTCCTACAGCAACACTTACTTTTCCAGCATTTTGTTGCCCTGTCCCAACTTTTCCCAACAATTCATTATGACAATTGTGAAATTTATGCAAAACTACAGTCTCAAATAAAGATGTGTCTTCAGTTAAAATGCTACATTGAGATAAAAATTCAATATGCTGATGTATTAAAGAAAAGCAGAGTTGAGCGCTTACATTTACTACATTTACTACACAGCTTTTGTGAATGAGAGAACTGAGATGTTCTGTGTCATAACAGTATCCTGTTGTATGGGATTTGCAGTTTGCAGACTGTGAAAAAACCCTGTGATTTGTGAAGATAGTTTACATGCTAAAGTAATACAGCTGCTTAGATCGACTGCTTGTGGGATGTTAAGATGAGAATAAATGACTCCAGTGACAGAAATGACTAGACTACAGAGAAAAATCTCATGACACTTTTTCAGCAAAGACCTACGAGCTAACAGGAAAGCATGTAATAAGAAGCATGGCTTTTTCCAATTAAACTCCAACCAAATTACATCAAAATTAAAACATTCTAAGTTTAAAAACAAGTTAGCTTAGCTTACCTCTTCTCTAGTTCTCTTGAGAGAACAGTGGGATTCGTCTCAGTCATCTTTTTTTTAGGTAGACAGATGAATTTAGCAACTGACAAATAAATGTCTCTCACGGTCCTCCAGTCAGGTTTCAGAAACCTGTGCCACTCTCTCTCTCTAGGAAATGGTGAGAAACAACACCGCTAGCATTCACCTCTTTGTATACTAATGGGTTTGCTTTGCAGCTAAATCAACCATGACAAAAGACTGAAGTTCTCAGATTTAATTTAGTATTACATGGTATTTGCACATTAATAAGATTATAATTTAATCCAATCAATTATCCAGTTAAACAATACAAAAATAGCCAGTGATGGACTTTAAAATGAAAATGATACAAAACAGCTGGATTTGACATGGGATGGTAGGAGATTGTCCTTCTTTTTACATAAAATAGTAGTCAGTGTATTTGCACTAATGTGTATGAAATTTATTGGAAGAACTAGCAGAGAGAGAGAGAGAGAGAGAGAGAGAGAGAGAGAGAGAGAGAGAGAGAGAGAGGGAGGGAGGGAGAGAGAGAGAAGGAGAGAGAGAGAGAGAGAGAGAGAGAGGGAGAGAGAAGGAGGGAGAGAGAGAGGGAGGGGATCCACATGAAAGCATGAATTGACATGAATACACGATTCAGCAGCTTTAAGCCTCGTACATCATTCATACATTGTTCTTATCAATAAAAGCTCTTTGATGAAAAAAAATGATCTAGCTTACCTTTTGTCAGTAATTGTTCTTTCCTCAGCCATCTTGGAAGAACTGATCAACCTTTGCTGCTGTTGGTTTCATTCATATACAGTAGTGCTTTTTTATAAAGGTGTCAAATTAACTTTTTTGCCATGAGTGAGCATCTGATGTTTAGCTGATGTTTTATCATTATCAGCTAACCTCCTAGTTGCTTTGTTTATTAGCTAGCTAGATTACTTTAGACTGATTGTCTGCCTGGCTGAGACTGAGTGAAAACCTGTTGACCCTAAACCCTGTTACTTAATTCTTCTTCTCAAATAATTGTTTGTTTGTTTTCAAAACTGTAAATAAATTGTTCCTGGTATATTAAATGCTTATTTACTATGCAATGGTTAATATATTCATACATTATTGTCTATCCATAATAAGAAGGTAGCACCAGAATTCTAGTTTCACTAATCACCTCCACTTCACCTTACTTTTTATTTACACACTGTGAACTGTTGTTAATGTCTCCTCTTGCATAAATTCTGTTCATTTTGACTGCTTTGTTTATGTATGAACTTTCACTATCCCTTGTCTAAATACTCCTGTCTGTAGTATTCCTGACTTGTGCCTCCTATAATATACACAGTAAAATCCCTAGTGTTGAATTAACACCCAGAGTGTTTAAACGAGTCCAATGGACTTATATAAACACTGAAGGGTGTGAATTCAACACTGGTGATTTTGCTGTGTACAGCATAAAAAAATGGGCAAGTGTAAGGATCTGAGCAACTTTGACAAATTCCAAATTGCGATTGTTAGACGACTTGGTCAGAGCATCTCCAAAACAGCAGGTGTTGTGGGGTGTTCCTTGGATGCAGTGCTTAGTACCTTCCAAAAGTGGTCCAATAAAGGACAACCATGAACCAGTGACAGGGTCATGGGCTCCCACGGCTTACTGATGTGCGTGAGAAGTGAAGGCTAGCCCGTCTGGTCCAATCCCACAGAAGTAGCACAAATTCCTGAAGAAGTTCATGCTGTATCTGATAGAAAGGAGTCAAAACACACAGAGCATCACAGCTTGCAGTGTATGGATCTGCGTAGCTGCAGAGCAGTCAGAGTGCCCATGCCGACCCCCTGTACACCACCGAAACACCTACAATGGAAACATGAGCATCAGAACTGGACCATGCAGCAATGGAAGAAGGTGGCCTGGACTGATGAATCACATTTTTTTTTAAAGTTGGCTTCTTTTTTGTTTGTTTGTTTGTTTTTGTTTGTTTTAGGTTTCTTGTCCCTGTGCTGAACCAAATATTCAAAATAATATCCATAAAAAGACTGACCAGGCTTGTATCTTACTAAACCAGAAGCAACATTCTTCTTGTTCTATTAGGACCCTGTGAGTGTTAATGATTCAATTCCCACACTTGACCAGTGATGTTTGCTCAGAGGGAGAGTAACTGCAAGTGGAGTAGTTTTGCAGAAGTATAAATTATAGCAGGCATAATGATGATGAAGATGATGATGAAATACAGTCCCACACTGCTTTATAGAAAAATGCTTTATTTCAAATCAATAAAAAACATTTTCTTCAGTTATAAAATTATACATTTCAACATTAAAGCAAAAAGTGGCAATTGTGCTTGTTTGAAGGCTTTATTCTATGCTGTATCTCGTGCTGAAAAAGAAAGAAATTATATTTTGAGTTAAGCTGAAATGTGGACAGAAACAAGGACTGTGCAAATTAGTGGGAAAAAAACAATGGAGGCCAGAATAATCAAAACATATTAACATATAGCGCATATCAGTGATGTATCAAACTTAGTTAACCCTCTTACCCTGTTAGGCAGAAAAGGACGATATACCGGCTTGGTTGTCTATGCCAAATCCCCGTAAGGCCGATATAGCGGCTTTACAGTGTAAACGTTATCCCCATAAGGCCAGTGTACCGGCATTACTCTGCTATGATTCCTTACTTATTTAATTATTATTTTTGACCCGGAAGGTTGATGACGTCATGACGTCACGACGTGATTACGACAATACGCCGTCATTACAATGAAGATGATCCAAGCGTGAATATTGGTGTAATAGTAGAAGTGAACTAAAAATGCCAAAGCGAAAAGCTAATCATGTTCCAGCTAAAGTTACACCTACAGTGAACACAGGTACATCTAAAACAGTGAAAAAAAGAGAAAACATACACAGTTACACAGGCAAGCGAGGATTCTAGATAGTGACAGCAGTGAACGTTCAGGCGATGTTGAAACCGAAACCGAAACTGACAGAGACGCAAACTCTCCTGATTCAGACCCTGACCCGTCTTCATCTTCAGCATCAACCAGTGCGACTGACACTGCAGGGGTCTGGAGTCATAACGTGACCATTTCTGTGCATTCGTGAAAACACTACCTGCTGGTCTGATTACCACCAGAAACTTGACTTTTGCGCTAAAATGCATTTATTTATTTATTTATTATTTACTTGAATTTATTCAAAGGCATTGACCACGCTGATGCTCGTATGGTACTTCTAAATGAGTAGTAGGATTTTAGCGAGCATTTTCGTAATTTCTCTAGTTAAGAATTGTGCTCTAAGTTTAGTAAAAACACTGAACTGCTTCATTTTCAAAGTAATATTACACAAATACATTATTATAAGTTGTTTCAAGGCCTAAAAATGTTCAAATTAAAATGTGGATTTTGGGGCCAATTTTGGCCTGGGAACTCAGGGTTGGCGCGCTGTTTCTATGGGGAATATAGGGTTGTGGGACATAATACTGTGGGAACTAATGGGTAAGAGGGTTAAGCAAAAATAATATTAAAAACTGTGAGAATCCAATACTGAGAGAGAACAGGAGGTTAGACAATTGCTCACGCTACACATACAAATTTTACTCGATTTGAGTCACGTTAGTGGCACGTGTATCCGTGATATAGTAGATTACAGAATGGTGTTAACACATGGTATATGGATCACTGTCAAAAAAGCAAGAATTTCACAGCAATGAAGACAGAAGAAAGTTCTAGAATCTCAAACAAACAATAGTGAAATATTTCACTGTATTTCAGGCTCAAACACTGTACAAGATAAAATGTTCTGCAGTTCTTTTCTTTTGTTTTTTAGATTCATGAATATTTGATTTCTAAACTTTGTGTGCTGAAACAATTAAAACAGTTTTTTATCACAATTTCTTTTTCAAAATTAATTTCTAGTTTAGTGGGTGCTAAGAAAAACCTGGGGAAAAAATCTGATTTTCCATTATCACTTTGAAACAAAAAAGAATGAAACTAAAATACAGGGTTCTCATGTACCTTTTGGCAATCCATTAATGTGTCGATAACAAAAAATAAAATTAAATAAAATAATAAATACTCATTTTATTATGGTTTAAAATCCAGGAAGGAGAAATAAAAATGAAATCCCTTTTATTTGTATTATCAGAAATTGCAAATACAAAACTTAAAAGCAGCTAATGTTTTCCCCCCTTTTTATAAATCAAAAACTGAAAACTTAAATTCCATTCAATTGTAAAAAATGATTCACACTGAAGTGATATATACATGTATATACACATAAAAATATATAAACACACACACACACACACACACACACACACACACATATATATATATATATATATATATATATATATATATATATATATATACACACACACATCAAAAATGATGTACTATACACACACAAAATCCTGAAAATGTGTGTGCTGAGATACTTCTATAGAAATAGATGTTCAACAGAACTGTTCCCACATTGGCCCTGATCAGGAAACTGAAACTATTTGAATATTTGACTGATTAAAAACTACTGAAAAAATTGCTGAGGTATTCTTGCAAGTAGGCAGACCTTTCTTCCTTCTGGCTCTTCATGTTTGCATCAACAATCTTTCACTCGCTTGTTTACCTCTTTAATACCCACTGGCATCGGTTTCTGGCTGTCTTTACTGTCCATTGTGGTTCAGATGCAAGATTCAAAAAGACACCTCATTCGGACACACTACACAGTAACGCCTTCTATGGATTAATTTCTATGCAATGAAAAATGAACAGGGAGTGAGGTCTGGATAAGTTCACTGAGTAAATACAGTCTGCATTATAACACTTTGATTGCAGCATTATAACACTTTGATGAAGTAAAGGTGAAACAGGAGCACTCCTACTGCAGCTCATCACTCAGTATAATCCCTGCTCCGGCTCCTTTCAGGTATTTACATGCACAGGTACGCACAGGTCTCTTGGACGTTTCGGCATTGCTGTAGAAACACACAGGAACAAAAACAGAACTGAAACAAATTGCAGAATAAGAATATTCGGGTATTGTTTTATAAAGCAGAACTGCTGTGAAACATATTCTGATTTCCTCCTAGTCTTTCCTCAATAATTCAAGTCTAGTTTCTCTCCTTTACTCCAGTGATTATTCAATTATTTCAGTTAATAAGACATTTACCGAACGTTTTTGTAAGGTGAAAACGACAGCGTTTTTAATTTTTTTCACTTTTCAAATAATCACAGACGCCTAGAGTAACTTTAAACATTGAACGACAGATCTCTTACATTCCATTACATAACTTATTGAGAATGTTGTTTAAGCTATGGCGAAACTAAGCTATAATTCAGCATGACAATGCCTTACACACTTACATTTTTTAAGTGACATTAAGTGACATTAAGTGACATTTGAAGTTGTGGTTCACCTTTTACGCTGTCATCTTTACCCATGTTGAAGTGTGTGCTCTATGTGGGGGATTTTCTCGGCGTGTTTCTTCTCCTGTTGCCTCCATGTCTCTCTACATTACTTGATACTCTGCATGGCTGCTGTGTGGGAATGGTACAACAAATGAAGTAAAACAATTTTTAAACACATACAGAAACTAGCTATGGAGTCTAAACTTTACATTACAAATATTTATATTATTTTGTGTAGGTGTGGTTCCTGCTTGGTTTGAATGAAAACCTGCACCCACACCGGCCCTTTACGGATAAGATTGGACATCCCTGGATTAGCTAAATAAATACACACAAATCAAGTACACATAGATGTGTATTTTCTGAAGGAAATGCACAGTGCAGGCAAAGAGCACGGCTATAGGAGTCACTGAGAGAAATATAGAGACACACTTACCTCAGCTTGCAGTCTCTGCACAATAATGTCCAGGTTCATCAGAAAGGATTCTTCCATTCTATCCACCAGGTCCTGATCCTGCTTCTTTGGTGCAACCATTTTTGCTGATTTCTTCACTCTGTCCCACTGAGCATCTATCTACAGAGTGATAGTAAGCAGGTTAAGCAAGGTCTCAAGACCAAATATATACACACATCTTAGAATGGCAAGTGATTTTCTGGAGGTAATCACATCATTACTTTCATCTAGAGTGTGGTGAGCATCCACCAGAAACCTCACTGACGAGACCCTTAGGTTACTCGTCCATAAGTATCCAGTGTTGTTGGCTTTATTTGGGAAGCGTGGCATTTTATAAGAACATTATATTATTTGAAAAATAGCAAAACCAGACAATTTTAAGCTTGAAATGAGCAAATATGTCTATAAATAGTCATAATGGTCTTACATTGGTTAAATAATCATCTCATAATGAGAAATATTACATAATTTTCTTATCTTTAGTTTATAAGAGAAATTTTGTTTACATTTTATACAAGTTTAATAACCATTACTTTGTGGTTTTTAACTAAATGTTAAACTCAAAGCCAAAGTTTATTAAGAATTTCTACTTATTAATAAATTTTAACTTTATGAATCTGTTGGCCATGTGCAGTCGATCAGCAGGAAGTACTGTATATAGGATAACATTCTGCTCACCATGTGCTCAAAGGCTTGGCAACAGTAGTACCGTTTGATGCCTGGAAATTGAAGACCATGGTCAAACAGCACTTTCAGGCTTTTGGCAACGAGATGCATGTGCTCATCTTCATAAGCAAACACTTTCCCATCCTCACACACCATCAGCACCAGCTCAGCATTCAGGGAGTCACAGGGGAACTCCTCGAGAACACCAATCACCTCCATCTTCATCTCCTCTTTCAGGTAGAACTGCTCCCACTCCTCTAACATGTCAGGTTTATCTTTGTACAACGTGTCTTCCAAAGTTCCCTCCCTGAAGCTGTATCCGTCCATCTTTTTTAATGCAATCTGTGACTGGCGGTGAATCGAGACGACGTCTCTGATCTTCAGGACATAATCCCCTGGTGTAACTGAACAATTAAATAGATAAAGTTTATGATAAAGTGAGCAAAGTCTCTAAACCAATTTTACATTTGTGAAGTCAATCAAGCTTTTGTTGCTAGTTATGAAAATAGTATTAATTACACCACAGCACTGATTAATTCTGGACTCTGATTGGTTAGGAGGTGTTGATCAATTTTCTATAAAAGCAAAAAGAACTTGTATTTCTTGCAGTTGCAGCTGATTTCTTTTACTTTATGGACTTCACTTTTTCTAGTTGCTGCTCCGTCTAAACATGCACATTGGAAATTTCCAGAATTTTTTTTCTTGCTTGAACAACATATCTGTAACCTTTATGGTTTACATTCTCAACCCAGCATGAGCTGAGTCATCCATTATCAACCCAATTTAGGACATGTTGGCCTGACTACCCGACACAGCAAGATAAACCCTGTGACTGAGCTGTAAAAATAAACCAGCATTTTTAGAGTTCACTTTTGATAAGTAACTTAAAATTCACTGACAAGCCTACACTTGTTACCAGCGGCGGTTGGTGGGTTTTCAGTCAAACCCACCTGTCCACACACTCACCGACTTCCAGTGAAGACCTGCATCAATTAATTCCTATAAACAGGGCATTAATCAATCTCCATTCAAAGGAGAAACCGTACACTAAAAATAGTTATACCTATTTTTAATGGATTACCTATTGGTAATACACTGCAATACCTGTAATACTGCAGAGATATTTGATCAATTGATTGGGTAACATATTGAATTTCCCCAGGAGTGATTCCACTGATGCATTTTAATAACATTTTACAGGACACCATACTTCCTACGTAATCTTAAAGCAATCATCTGTAGTTGTTAAATTCCCACAGGAGGCTAAGGACCAGGATGAGACTGAGAACAATTGATTGATGGCTGGATGGATGGTAGTGGTGAACGTGGATGGTGGGTATAAGACTGACAGGAGAATTAGAAGTATGGCTACAGAGTTTATTTACAAGTATACAAAAACAAGACATGCTTTCATTGACAATAAAATACTTGGACAAACATCAATCCAGGATGACATGAAACTAGTCTCACTTAGGAGAGAGAAAATGGGTGGTACCAAAAATTAAGAACATAAAACAAAACTATAGTAGGTTGTATTTTAAGTCGTTACCCACCCTTTAACCCAGGGGTCATCAACTGACAGACCACGGTCCTGATGCACACTCAGTATTTCAGGGAACCGACCTGAGTAGATCAACTTAAAACCTACTACTACTTAAAATCTGTGATATGTGCCATAACTCAAAAGTGAAGCACCACCACAAAACAACACAAATAATAACCACGACATAAAATATCCCAACTCTAATGTTAATATGAACGGTGCACTACTCCATTCTCTTACAGCCCAGGTGAAAACAAGCGCTCGTTAAATTTAGACTTTAGTCCACCCAGATTTGCATGCAGCAAAACAGCTACAGCTCTGAAGAGGTTCACTGCATTACAACACTTAAAACTGGAGTAAAAAATTCAATCATAAATATGAGTTCAAAGTGCAAAACTTTCAGCTTTAATTTGAGGGAATTTACATCCAAATCAGGTGAACGGTGTAGGAATGACAGCACTTTGTAACCTCCCTCTAGCATATTATAACAGTATATTATAATCTACAGACTGTTGTACTGTTTCAATATTAACATAGGAAATAATTATATTCATGTGTTTAATAATGTAAGTAAAAAATAACTACTACGAATTTATATTACAATTTACAATTTATTTTCTCCCATTTAAAAACAAAGCATTGTTAAAAGTATTTTTGATTGAATAACTTTTAACTTGGCTGTTAATGGTGGCTGAGCAGAAACAGCTTAAACTGGGGAGAAACCCAATGAATACATTCGCAGTGGTGTTATTAGACTTCAGCTAATCCTGATATTCACTAAACATTTACAGTTTTCAACACCATGTTTCATTTTTACCCACTATTAACTAGTATACGCTACTAACTACATGTCATAGTGCTGAAATGCTGATTAATATCAATGCTCCGCTCGGTGCAAGTCAGACCTGTGTCTAAAAATGATTCAGAAACGCATCACGGGTCGGTATCTAGTGTGACTCAGTGATTAACTACAAAGCGTACAAATGTTAGAAAAAGAAATGCCAGTGGAGTGCAAAGCATATATAACTCCTAACTATGAGTAGCTTGGAAATTATATTAATGTTGTGAATTCTTTATATTTCCAGATTTCTTGAGTTAATACTGATGTCTGGTGAAAATTTCATGTGAATAACCTCATTGGAAATATATTTACTGATAAAAATGTTGACGCGTCCGATACAGTCAAGCTATCTCTTTTAAAAAGTAGTTAGCTACACTGAAGCGATTTAAATGGGCAACATCTTGATTATGTCCAGATTGTGAATCAGCTTATGAATAACTGTGTATAATTTTGCATAACGAAATCAAACACAATTTAAAGATAATTCAGAACAATTATGAATTTGTCGTCTTGTTTTAATCATAGACCATCCGATTAATTCTGAAAGTGTATATTACACTGAAAGTGAGAGATTTAAGTGAGACACTGTACGTCAAATTCAAGCTCAAACTGAGATACTCTGAAAGAATTTTTAAATCATGTAGAATTAATTATATAGGGCTGTTCATCGCTTAAAAAATTAATTGGGATTAATCAATTGGATTTTTTTCTTAAAATCACTGAATGAATGTAGAATCAACTCAAAGGAAGTATATTTAAATTCAAATACTATTGTTTAATAGCATCTTTTCTCTTCTGTGAAGAACAGATTACCAGTAAAACCATCACGGACCTCAAAGCTGACCTTCGGCTTATTTGAAAGGAATATTTCCTATATGTACTAAAAGAAATAATAACAAAGCGCAGCCCCGTATGTTCAAGTGCCAGATGAATTTCAAAACTATCAAGGCCATTAAAATGAGCTTAGAAGGCAATCATTTATTTTATGAACTAATATAAATGAAAATGAACAACAAAAAAGTGTTTTTTCTGTCCAGTTAGCCAGAGCATTAGTTTCCTTCTCCTTTACAGGATTCGTTATTCGCACATGAGTACCGCACTCCTGGAATTACTCCTGCATTACTTCTGTGGTCATTAAACACGGCTTTGCAAACTGTGCAGATTACTTTAATTCTCTTGAAAGATCTGTTGGGCAACTTTTAAAAGTGAAACTCTTTCCTTGTATCAACATAAAATATGTCCCTGGTCATGTACTGATATTAACTAACTTATTTAATTGTTTTATTTGATTTAATTTTATTTGTAAGTAAATGTTGTGTTGCTTGTTAACAACAAAGCACCAGTAATACTTTCTGTATCACAGAATAAACTCCAGGGTTCATTTCTTATGGTATTATCATTTACCCCCACCATACGCCACATAAGAAACTGTGGTTGGTCGCTTTACATGCAAAGAGGGTTAGAAGAGGGTTACAATTGGACAAATGGACAATTGGACAAAACATGCAGTGAGTGGTCACGCCTTATCACTACTTAAATGTTACGGGTTACTGGAAAAGCTACACTATCTTTAAACTAGCAGCGCTACTGTCACGCTACTGAACATATTTGTGTACACTCCTGTGGTGTAGGATTATTTTTAGCAGTGGTGTAGTACCTATTTCTCTGTCCTGTGACATGCTGAAAATCAACAGATGGTTTTGATCAAAAGAAATGTATTTCCTAAATAAGGCTAGTTCAACACCAGCTAGGTTTGAAATAGGAAATATTTTTTGAGAACGAACAGGAATTATAATTAAAATCCCATTTGTGAAGCAGTGAAATGATGTAAGTAGTCACAATCCTGTAACAGCACTCTACAAACACTCCACTCTACAATACAGTTATTCTATTGTTTATCAGCTCTCTTATTATGTGGTGATATGTTATATGTACAACACCTTCAAATATCTCTAAAAGGTTTCGCTTGAACATTGATGTATTCATGAATTTGTAAATAAATTCATGCATTATTAAAATATTACTGAGAACCATGTATGATCCAGGCTGATGCTTTTTAGAATTCAGAAAGTTTTGTCATTTACCTTTATTGAGGTCAGGCTGTAAAAAGTCCTTCACAATTTTAGCTTGCTTACTAGATGGTAAAAAAAAAAAAAGAAATGAAATAAATTATATACATAAAAGCAGTCATTCTCATTAAACAATAAGTAAAGCACATTTATCTTACCTCATGTCAAGAGATGTGAGTGATATTTCTTGCTCAGCATCTACTGGAGAGTCCTGTTTCGTTGAGTAAAAAAATACAGAGTGGTGAGGGAGAAAACCGTTATGAAACTGTCAAGAGTATATAGTCTAGTGCATCACATCTTTCTTTTAATCTGACTTCAGTTTTTTGAAAGTGCCTCGCCCCCAGTAGGAACAAATCTTCCCACCAGCAGGTTGAAAGATTTAAAAGAGGTCGTTCGAGTCAACTTTAAATAAAACAAAGCAACTTTAAACAGTTAACTTTTTTTAAGAGTACATTTGAAATGAAAAACAGAGTTAAGTTTAAATAAAAAGAGTCAACTTTGCCATGGTTGTACCGAATACAGTGCAGAACTACACTACCCATCAACCCCAGCATGTCACATGACCGTGTCACATGTCTCACTCCTAATAAACATCCCTATTTATTTCTGCTTTCTGCGTGTTTCATTGGCAAGTGTTTGTTGCTGTATTTGTGTGATGTCGTGTGTACTACAGTATTGCTCACAGTTTATATCTTCTCTGTTCTGTATACTAGGGGCGGCTGTGGCGCAGGTGGTAGAGCGGGTTGTCCACTAATCATAGGGTTGGTGGTTCAATTCCTGGCCTGGGTGACTCCATGTGCCAAAGTGTCCTTAGGCAAGACACTGAACCCCAAGTGCTCCCGATGGCAAGTTAGTGCCTTGCATGGAAGCTCTGCTACCATTGGTGTGTGAATGGGTGAATGAGACACAGTGTAAAGTGCTTTGGATAAAAGCACTATATAAGTGCACCATTTATTTTATTTTACTCTGATCATGTTTACTGTCCTTTTTTCAAATATTTGATTTGTCAACACCTTATTTAATAAATACTATCTACACTTGAATCCACTCTCACCTCCCAAACCTGACAAACATTTTTAAATCAAATTTTAAAATCAAAATTTCACAAAAAAAAAAAGAAGAAACAACATTTTCAAAAGGACGGCAACTAAATAAATATAAGTCCATTTTAAATGCAAAAAGACAACTTTTTTTTTTTTAAAGGGGGCAACTTTTAAAAAAGAATCATCCATCCATCCATCTTCTGTACCGCTTGTCCTACACAGGGTCGCATGGAGCCAGGGAAAAGAGAATAATTTTTTTTAAATTTAAATTTAAAAAGTCAGCCCTGGGCTCTTTTATTACATTTTTAAAATTGCAGTTGTTGTTTTTTTAAAATTTTTTATTTTGACAGTTGCCTCTTTTTTAAAAGTAAGTTAACTTAATTTTATTTAATGTTGACTGTCCTTTTTCAGGGCCTTTAGTGCTGTACAGATTTAATATATAAAAACTTGGATTCATTCTTTCATTTGGTATGACATTTATTCCACTGTAACGCATCATACAAAAGGAACATTAGAAAAAGTGTGACAACACGCCCCGTTCTCCTCTAATTCAGTTTCATTTACAGTAATATTCACAAGTACTTTTAATTATTATATCCTTACAGCCATCCTGGAGTATAAAGTGTGGGTTTGAACTCATCAATGTTGTAAGACAGCGCCCTCTGCTGGTGATGATACCTAGCCAATCAATTTGCCAGTTTTTTGGAGGCTGAGAGGAACCCACACAGATTCTGTAATATACTTTGTGTAATAGTATTTCTGAAATGTTTTTATTTCTTCATCTTGAATCAAGGATCTGAATCTGATTGCAACATCCATGGTCATCATTGCACACCTGCAGTTGAAATGCTGCTAGAACACACATTTCACTAATGCTCTTGCAGCTATATATATATATATATATATATATATATATATATATATATATATATATATATATATATATATATATATATATATATATATTGCTTTACAGATTTTTGGGTTTTATCTTCACAGCTCTCACAATGTTTCTGCTGTTGTCTACCTTGACTGACCTGTTTCATGTCTGGTCAGTTTCATGTCTGGTCAGTCAACATTACAAATTGTTGTATTGGCTTTTCTCTCTTTTCCCCCAATAGACAGCTCTTTATCCTTCATGTCAGTTTAGTCTTCACAGGCAAATCCCTGATGTTAAAATCAAGACACGACATTCTGAGCTAGTAATTAAATCTAACAATCAATCTAACAGGACAGAGCTGGGCAACAACAAACGCCTGGCAGTCACATGTTCAAATATTTTTGATCACTTGGGTGAAAATGGGTGATGGAAAATGTTATATTATGCTGCACATTTTAAGAAACTTGATGTTTTTCTTAAACTCCTGTAACCCAATGTTCTAACTCTCTATAGCCATTTCCTCATTTGAGAGAGAGAGAGAGAGAGAGAGAGAGAGAGAGACTCAGTGGAAAACAACTCTCTCTATATATTTGTGTTTCAGATTTTGTGCTGATTAGACAGGGTACTTCTGCTTTCTGGACCAGTTCCTTGCACACAAAGGGGGGGTGGGGGTGACTCATATGAGGAAGTGTGCTCTTCTTGTCACTCTGTTCTAATGCCAATTGAGCCCAAAAGCTTTTGTCATTAAAAGGATTTAATCCTGACTGAGGTTGTTTGACTCTTTTCTACACAGAATTACCCTAGACTAGATAATTACCATAAAATTATCCAACAAGGGTGAGCAACATTATCAATTATCAAAATATTTTAATAAGGATATATTCTAATAGTTTATATCGCCCAACCCTTATATGAGTTACTCTAGTTTTATCTTCATCTTTATATTTGTAATCCTTTCAGCTGGAGACAGATCAAGGAATTACTCAGACACTTTCAACTCCCTCAGTAGTCATAAGTACTGAGGCTCTGTGGTAATTAATTTAAGTCACAGGAAAACACAAGGGTAACAGAGTATGTAGTTTATTGAGAATCACTATCATACACATATTCTGGGGAGGGCATAGGGCTTGTAGGTGAAGAATTTGTAGATGAGAGGTCATATGATGTGATCAGAGGAAATAATAAAAGGGCCCTCCACAGAAGTTACGGGAAGAAATTGAGCTTCAGTTTGAGTGGACGCATGAACATAGGTCACCGATGGAATGATACGATAGGCGGGAGAATAGGGATGCCCAGTGGGTGCAGGTGAGGAGCAGAGACGTTCCAGCAGAGCTGTAACATCGACGTATATATTCAGCCTGGCCACTGAGGCCTGTGAGATTTAGCAACTGAGAGAGAGAAAGGCCAGCTGCAGGAGGGCGTTGATTAGCTGGATGGAGATCAGAGAGAAAGGACGGAAATTAGATAAAACAGTAGTGGTAACACTTAAAATATATTCATAAATACATGTAAAAGCACAGGAAACAGGTATCAATACATGACATGGTTAAAAAGCATGAAAAACACAGTCATACGATGTTTTGAGAAACACACACCCTCACACTCAAATAAGGTCAAGAGAAACGCACACACACACATATACTCACAGAATGTCTAAAAAGCACCAAAAACATATAGATAAACTTAGAATTAGAGAAGAAATATGTGTAACATTAAGCAATAATAAAAATATATCTTACCCATAATGAAGAAGTGATGAAAATATCCAAATTAATTGTTCAGGACAACGAGCGAAGAGATGCGCACAGCTCGGTTAACGGAAATGGAAATGGCAGTGAAGGCCTTTAAAATTGTTTAAAATACCCAGAATGAAAACATGGAGATAAGGGTATATGCAATGTATGGAAATGTGTTTTAAGGGGATTTCAGATTGAGAAAAGCTTGTTCTAATGGTATTTCAAATTTCAAGAAGTGGTTTAGGGGAATCAGAAAAAGACGTTAATAAAGCATATTGGGATTCCAAAAGAATAAGATAAGTAGGTGTAACCTAAAGATAAGACTGTATAAATAGGGCAGTGAATCTGTGCTTAGATTCAGATCACTTTTGGGACGTCTCACGAGGGGATCTCATGTTGTTTTTTGAACAATAAACTGGATTTTTGCTTCTCCCATCTATTTTGTTTGTGGCTTCATTTTGATCAGTAAATTGAGGATTATTGTAATGACTATCTAGAGGAAATTCAGCAAACTAGTCATTATAGATAAGACATTTTGGCGAGCCAGCCAGAAGGGTTATGGCTGGAGAATTGATCCCATCCGGTGGGACTTCACCACTCCGTGGACAGCAGATACTGGCCATATAGGAAAAAAGGTAAGCAGACACCTGTTTTATTCAAAGCTCTGCTGTAGAGAACCTGCTGTCTGGGAGGGAGAGGCCCCGGGGAGTGGAGACAGGAGCCGGTCCCCTCTGCACGAGCCTAGAGGTACCTCAAAGATGAATAATTGAATAAAATAACTGAAACCTCTAGGAGAGCAGTGGATGGGAGAAGAAAAAATAAATTAAGTTTGGGCCTCTGGTAAAAAAAGAACCAGATGATTATGTGAATGTTTTTAATGTGTGCTTCTGTGGTATATGTGTATGAATTATGAAAAAGGTTCAGTTGTAATGAATAAATGAACAAGAAATTCCTGTAATACCACTGTGGAGACAAGGGTTGGAACTCCCTTAACAGGGCTGCTTGGAGACAGGAAGCGTGAGGCCTCGCTCCCTTGAATACCGCTGCCAAGGTAAGGCAGGGCTACTTGGTGAGGGAAAATATCCTGGGCCCAGGTCTGGGTATCTGCTGAGAAGGGGTAAGAGCAATACGAACCAACCCTTTTTGTGAAAGCAGACCCAGTGTGTGTATGAGTGTGATGTGTGTGCATAACAGATGAATGCGTGAGTAAATAAATAAATAATTATTTTTAAAAAATTAAATAAATTTAAAAAAAAGCACATGTACACAAGTTCCGCTTATACCACAGTGACATGTAGCACTCACACCCTGCTGCTGATGGTTTAAATTTAATGGGCGCCATGTTCAAATTTACAGACTAAAACATTTACAGTGTGACACTGTAAATATCCGTATATATATATATATATATATATATATATATATATATATATATATATATATATATATATATATATATCCTTTCACAGGAAGAAAGTAAGAGCCAATCATGCAGATTCCTAATAAACTGTTTATGTATTATAAACTGGGCAGTGTGTAAACACTTTTTATTTAAATGCACATTACATAATCCAGTCTAAAGTTGTGTGTGTACGGGGACCGAAGTGTGTGATGTGGTCAGAGTGTTTCAGCTCTTTAATCACGCTGCATGTGTTGTTAACAAGTTTTAGATTATATCTCTTTCAGCAAAACATCCTCAAAGTGTGATTATTAAAGCAGACTGAGAGAATGATTTGTGACCAAAATAAAGTGTTTCACATTCGTCCTACATTCAGGGACAAAGATGCTGAAAATAACATTAATACACACATCAGTATCCATCAATAACACCTTTACTCATCTTCTAATATTACCAGTATAAAACATTTTAAATAGCTTGAAGTTGTTCAAATTATATTCAAACTTCTATTATTTAAAAAAGTAATAATATTTGAATATATTGTTTGTCATGACAGTTTTTACATAATCTCCAAACTGTCTTTAAATATTAGGATTTTTTCCCCATGAATTCCTCATTTATAACTGCTTTTTAAAGAGACACAAGACAGGAAAGCAAATATTATTAATCATTTATGATTTATTTTATGGAATACAAAATGCTGAGGAAATGCTGCTTGTTCATTATTGCATTATATTATTATATTATTCATTATTTGATATCTTGTACTTGCAAATATAAGCGGTGTCAAAGCAGAGCTTCTTTCCTATTCCCAAACATACAGGATCATACAGATTCAAGATCATAGAGCTTTAAATTCATATCATACAGAATAGAGCTTCAGCATAATACGGTTACACGTTTGTAGAGCTTCAGGATAATTCAGTTACACGATTATAGAGCTTCAGCAAAATTGATTTAGATGATCGCACAGCTTCAGGTTAATTGGGAAAATAGACATCATCAATATTAACAATGTTGTTTTCAATGTATTCTTCCATCTTTTGTTTAATCTCCGTTTTATCATAAACACCTCCATTGATGGTGGTCCGATCATTCACATCCTCTTTTGCTTTGAGGAGATTACTGATCGCCTCGGTCTCAGCACAGTTACCAGCAGTATTTAAATTGTCTGTGTGATTAGGAAGAGAATAAAGCTGATTGCAGCGTTTACAAGGTGGTTTCAGATTCCCCAGGTCCTCCATTGCATACGCTCTACAGCTCACTGTATCTGGGAGTTTTACACTATGTGGTTCTCCAGAGCCGTCAGGAAACACAGACGTCACAGCAGAGGAAACTTTGGGATGCCAAACATGTAGACAGGACACAGCAGTCATTATTTTTTGCTCTTTGTCACTTCCACAGGACAGAGACGCCCCATAGTATGTGGACCCACTGATCTCACAGATACATATGACTGTGGAAATCAGAGGGTAATCATCACTTGATTTTTTACAACACTGTAATATATGAGACAGCTTTTTCTTCACTGTGCTTTCATTGTTTTGGCCGTAGCATTTTGTGACCTGAGAGAAAAGAGTAAACATTACAAACTGCACTCAAATATTGAGGGAAATAAAAGTATAATTTTATTATTATAACTTATCATGTTTCACTAACCAGTTCCAGGAGGAAGGAGAAAGGTGTTCGGAGAGCCACGTGGGTTTTGTATTGCTTGATTGGTTTTGGGAAATCTGTCATCGTTGCGCCCAATATTTCAAAATGATCAAAGATGACATTTGCAGGGTACTTTGCATGAATGTGACCTGAGAACAGGATGCTGTGCAGCATCTTCAGGAAAAAGTGAAGACTATTATATGAGACAAGTAAAGTTTCCAACATCTTCAGGACAGAGGAGTTTACACTTTTTTGCGGTTTCTCAGTAACACGACCTACTTGACCTGAATGAATGAATGCGTGCGTGCGGATGTAGGTCCTTAAACTTCTGAAAAGTAGGTGAATTGAAGCTGTTCTCTAATTGGCTTGCTTCAGATTTTCTTTGGGGCACAGCTCATTGCACCCCAGACACACCCACTTTTGTTGTTAGCGAATCAATATTGTTTTTCTAGTTTTTGCCCTCATGTCATTGGACCATTCTCAACGACTCTCTTGCCCACTCAGCAGCTTGTTAGTTGACGGCACCGCAAGCAATAACGTACAAAGTAGCCGCAGCATTACTTCCAGGTGAAAGAAAATTAGGTTTTATCTTTACAAAAAAAAACCCTTTCACAAGGTGTTCAAATGAAGGTAAAAAATTATAAAGGAGCTTGGACCAGATCGATCCAACTTACAAATTAAGCAGCAGTCAAGTGATTGTCGAGGAGCTTATCATAACACAAATTCCTGTAACCGAAACATTGTGGGGGGACGGGGGACGGGGGCACGTGGGACGGGGTACTTAAAACATCTTTCTGAAAAATGCAAACGGCATGAAAGTAGCTGAGCCATCTTGACAATGCTGAGGCTACAGTTTTTTGGGAAAGCTTAGCATTGGTGAACAGCTAGATGAAGAAAAGCATTAGACGGCAAAATCAACATTTATTTTCAAGTACAGGCCATTGTTTATTCAACATTACAGTGTTGTTGTTTTTTTTTGAGCGATCAGAGTTTTTGAGTGATTACCTTGATTACTTTATTAATGATAATAAACCAACATAAAACACAAATTCACCGATCCGTGGTAAATTATTGCATGCTTTAACAGTTGAATTGATCACTGATCAAAAGTGTGATGTGTTGTTCTTAATAAAGAAAAATGTAATTGTTTGCAAATTGCTGTGATGGTAATAAACTCCGGGATACTTACACTAACTCTTATTCAGCTGGAAATGGAAATGAAATGGGTATAATGAAAGTGTAAATTGTGTAAGTGGTTATTTGACCTCACAGTGAAGAAGTGTAGTCAGTATTACAGCTGAATAATAATATTATCAGTTTATTATCACTCTGTAGTTTATTTCCAGTTCTCGAACTTTCTGATCACTCTAAACACTGAGATTAAAAGCCCCATTACACCAGTATGTTAAAGCAGCTCCACTCACCTGATCCAGTATCTGCTTCAGTATCTGCTGCTCTTCCGTCAGTGTGCAAAAAGGAAAACATTCAGCGACTATATCAGTGGCTTTCTTGAAGAGGATGAAAGCATTGTGTACAAAATTGCTTTTGGTCACATACTCGATCACCCTGTTGTAAGTACACAGAGAAATGAGAGGACAGTTTTCTGCTCAAACATGAGAGCAACGCAAAAACAGTAAAAGCAGGTTTACAGGAAGTCACTGAGAAACACAAAATCAACACAAGCTCACAGACTTTACATTTTTAATCTCAATTAATCTCTTAAACTAAAGAAAGTGAAAGTAGCTCACCTTTCTTCTTTGGATTTCTTTTGTGGTCTCTATTAAAAGAAATAGCCACAAAGCACACGTTACACAATTGCAAGGCTAGTAACAGGCTAAAAAAGAGAAAATGAGAGCAGTGTTACCTCAGCCATCTTGGAGGAAGATAAGTGACAGCTCTGCAGTGCAACTCGCTTTATTGTGAAAGTGAACCAGTAAAGGAGTGGCTTGTTCCTGTGTGTGCGCGTGCGCAGGTTGGTATTCCAGACTCCAGTCTGGGCCTTCCTGTTCTGTTTCAGCTGCTGCTCCATCGGCCTTGTGTTGCCACTTCTAACCTGATTTTAAATGTTATATTATGCTGCACATTTTAAGAAACTTGATGTTTTTCTTAAACTCCTGTAACCCAGTGTTCTAACTCTCTATAGTCATTTCCTCATTTGAGAGAGAGAGAGAGAGAGAGAGAGAGAGAGAGAGAGAGACTCGGTGGAAAACAACTCTCTCTATATATATTTGTGTTTCAGATTTTGTGCTGATTAGAAAGGGTACTTACTGGACCAGTTCCTTGCACACAGGGGGGAGGGGGGGGGGTGACTCATATGAGGAAGTGTTCTCTTCTTGTCACTCTGTACTCGGTTCAAATTCCAATTGAGCCCAAAAGCTTTTGTCATTAAAAGGATTTAATCCTGACTGAGGTTGTTTGACACTGTTCTACACAGAATTACCCTAGACTAGATAATTACCATAAAATTATCCAACAAGGGTGAGCAACATTATTAATTATCAAAATATTTTAATAAGGATATATTCTAATAGTTTATATCGCCCAACCCTTATACGAGTTACTCTAGTTTTATCTTCATCTTTATATTTGTAATCCTTTCAGCTGGAGACAGATCAAGGAATTACTCAGACACTTTCAACTCCCTCAGTAGTCATAAGTACTGAGGTTCATAACCACCACATTAACATAAGAACACACATTCTGTATGTACATCAACATATTTGATGTACATGAGTGTTTCAGCTCTTTAATCATGCTGCATGTGCTTAGGAAATGCTGCTTGTTCATTATTGCATTATATTATTATATTATTCATTATTTGATATCTTTTACTTGTAAATATAAGCGGTGTCAAAGCAGAGCTTCTTTCCTATTCCCAAACATACAGGATCATACAGATTCAAGATCATAGAGCATTAGAATCACATCATACAGAATAGAGCTTCAGCTTAATACAGTTACACGTTTGTAGAGCTTCAGGATAATTCAGTTACACAATCACAGAGCTTAAGGCTAATTGGGGGAATATAATTCATTGATATAAGGCTTATGTTTTTCCATATTTTTCATAATGTTTTTCATGGTAACCTCTAACCATTATATCACTCTTTAATATCATTGTGATCATCTCTAGTGATGTTGGTCTGAGTGTCTACTGTGTGTGTGTGTTTTATAATGCACTCAGTGAAGTATTATAATGAGCAATTATGTCCAATTAGGACTTCAAATAGATGTCATAATGGACCCCATCACCATATTTAACTTAAAACACACACACACACACACACACACACACACCTCCTTTTAAACTGCAACTGAACCACGTCAAATAAACACAAGATTCTCTGATTAATAAAGATTTTATAATTTACTTGAAACCGAGATTTTACAGTGAGGTTCAGGGCTTCAGCTAAATTCTAGAGACACCGGAAATAAACGACACGTGATCCAAACCCAGATGATTTTAATCTTACTGCATGTTTAAAACAGGAACTAGTGGCGTTCCCTCAGGAAAAGGGATTGGCTGTAGAGAAACACAGACAAATATAAGTAGTTACAGTGCTCATCGTCGTCATCATCATCATCACAGTCAGTTAAACTGCATCAATAAAGGTAATTGTCCATTTTTCCCCCGACTTTTTTGTGTGTGTAAATTTATAGCATTTATAGGTCATGTGAAGCATTATTTATTATCTTAAATATAAAAAAGGCTCACACACCTTACATGTGCATCAGTGACGATTTTTTTTTTTTACGTTTCTGCCTATTAGTCAATTTTAAAAGTATAAACTGGTCCTGACACTTAAAAAGACAAAAACATTTATATTGTACAACTTAAAGTGCTCACCGATGTACAGCAATAATATGAAAAATAAAATATCAAATTTAATTTGATAAATTTACAAGCAATAATCAAAATGGTTATTTCCATGGTCCGTCGTTAAGCACTTTGTGTTGTGAAATATTCATGAAACACGCTGAATAAACATTTATTAGTCGTACTCTGGCCTGTAATTATTTATATCTCAGATAGCGATAGCGACAGCTCAGTAAACACCACTCTATATTTCTCACCTCTTCTCGCTCTCTCCCCATGATGATGTCCAGGTTGTTGAGATAGGAGTCCTTCATGCTCTCCAGCATTTCTTGGTGTTCCTTCCTCTTCT